>NC_087201.1:67598560-67601060 GCF_015104395.2 Macrobrachium nipponense
CCTCCTGTTACGCCTTTCAAACCTTTTACTGTCAATTCCCATTTCAGCGCTGAATGACCTCATTGGTCAGAGAGAGAGAGAGAGAGAGAAATTTAGAAGCTTCGTAACTATTGCTTTTCTCTCTCTCTCTCTCTCTCTCTCTCTCTCTCTCTCTCTCTCTCTCTCTATTTCACTGGATATTGTTCTGGCGTCTGCAGCAATGATATTACAGATATCAAATGTTCAAAATTGAGTAAACATTCAAGCATGAATATACACGCACGTACACATACACATGCACACCCCTGTTACATTAATGGCACCGAAGAACTGAGAAGTTGTTTTATCTCAAATTTATTCAAACTTCATGTAGCAGTGCATTTTCATGACTGCTACAATAAAAGAAATAGTGGCCCTTATTAAGTGAATTCACATCCGCTTATATTCTATAAATATAAGAATAAACATTTAATCATTCTTTCTCTTTTCTTTTACTTATACTGCCTTTAACTGTAAATAGCTTCATGCACCGCTATTCGGTCACTATATTACTCATTTTCATAACAAAACTCAGTTATTAGAGAGCTACTTCTTCTCAATTACCGTAAGATGTAACTTCGACTGCTTCAAAGATATCAAATATATGAAATGCCATACTTAGAAAATTGAATATATATAATTTAGAACAAAGGCAAGCACTGGGACCTATGAGGTCATTCAGCGCTGAAATGGAAATTGACAGTAAAAGGCTTGAAAAGTGTAACAGGAGGAAAACCTCGCAGTTGCACTATGAATCAATTGTTAGGAGAGGGTGGACAGTCAGATAGAAGAAAGAGACTATGAAAGGAGATACAGTAAAAGGAACGAAAGAGGTTGCAACTAGGGGCCGAAGACATGCAGCAAGGCCATACTAAGAAGCTCTCTTCTTTCGAAATAAACACCCAACTGGGGATGGAACCACTTTCTTCATACTAATTAAGGATATAGGAACTCTGGTGTCAGCTGGAAGGATTTTCCTCACCTTCTGTGCATCAGCCTTCTACTGTCCTTTATGTAAACCTACTGGACTGACAAATATTGACATTTCCGTGGTGAGAATTCAGTTTAGTCTTGCAAGAAACAAAACGTTTTGGCAGAATATGTGAACAATCTAATATCGAAGGGAAGTTTTCATTTAATAAATCAAGGAGATCTTCCAATAACATTGTTTCCGTATCAAAAGCTATGAACTGGTCCCCTTCCAACCCTCGAAGGCCAATAAGTGAACAATATATTACAACAGGGTTCGGTATCTGGTACTATTTCGGAAATGTAAGAGCCAATCGCGTGCAATGTTATTTCTTAGTCAATAAGGGTCATGGTAAAGGAAAGAGGCACACCAACATTTTCTCGAGTCTGTTCAGAAACCTTTCATGTGGAATAAGGTGACTACGGAAGAGGGCGCCCGATTCTATCCGAAAGCCCTTTTCCAGCCCCGACCACCGCCCGCTGTGCGAAAGTCAGCTGCAGGCAGAGTGAGCTGCCTTCCACTTTTAAAAGCGCTCGGCTGGAGAATGGTCTTGTCCTACACAAAAGCCCTTACATAATGAAGGAGAACTTCCTCCTTTTCATCACCTTCCTCAGGAAAGTACAACTTTAATTAGAGTGTTTATTCTCGCTGGCGGCGTTAACGATCTTCTCGGTTTTCGAGAATTATTCCCGTTTCCTTTGTATTGTTTTCGTATTCAACGTACGTTTTCAGACAAGAGCACGACTAATTGCGCGAGAATTCAATAAATGGAAACTTTAGTACATTCTTTAACGTGGTGGAGAGTAATTTTCAATCGTTATTGAGACTATTTCCAGTTTATACTTTAACGAATTCTAAGTAGTTGCCAGGGAATATTCTGGTGTTTTCATTTCACTAATGATTTTTCTTATAATTTTTTTTTAAAGCTGCAATGTGCGTTTTGAAACTTCACTCCTTTTCAGCACATTCTTGAATATATTTTAACTTTTAATTTCAGTGATAGGGATACATAAACGCGGATCCATATCTCTTCATCAAAATGCAAGACATTTGCATGCACACTGGCTTATTACAACTTTTTCTTATTTACTAGAAATTAAGGTTATGAAATGCATATAAAAACCGCACAGGTGAACAGTTGCCATATAACGTAGAAAAGCTTTTTACTTGTATAAGTACTTATATACATATACATAAATACGCACATATGTATATATATACATACATATATATATATATATATATATATATATATTATATATATATATATATATATATATATATATATATATTATGCGTGTGTGTGTGTGTTTGCGCGCGCTATATGAAATGTAGTCTGATCTCAGACTTACACACATAGATGAGCGTTGGACGTTAATTTGTTAGTCTCACCTCCACCCATCCATTCTCCGGCAGGTGTAATTTAACTAAGAATGAAGCGATGGTCTGTTTATATCTTCAATGATCTCATCGAAAACACCTGCCATTGTTCTCAAAGCCTAAACCGCAGAA
>NC_087201.1:67606060-67686736 GCF_015104395.2 Macrobrachium nipponense
GCAAAGGTAGCCTTAGGTTTGCTGGAAGAAAGAAGATTTAGTTCCAGTATTGGAAAGTGATTTGGACACGGATAGTGCTTCTGAAGTAGAAGTTTAGTATAAATCCAGGTTTGTCCCTGTTTGAGGACCCCCTCCTGTACAGCTTATCTATAAGGGCCCAGCTAATTTTCCTGTTGAGCCAAACAAATCTACTAACCCCTTTCTTGCTTGTGATACAGTGGTGAATAAGGTTGAGCCATCTCATTCAGGCAATGAGCCAGGAGGAGGGAGAATATAAATTATATGTAAACGTATTGAGTTGTTTGAAACTGGAACATGAGGAAATGAACGAGCCAGGAAGCATGAGTTGGAGATGGCTAAGGTAAAATTGGACCTTGCTAGGATCCAGGGTGGGTCCAACCAGATTAGTACCCCTAGTAATTTTCACCAAGATAGCTTTAATATTGGGGCTGCTCTAAAATTAGTGCCCATCTTGACGAAAGCAATGTGCCTGAATTTTTCAAAGCTTTTGAGAGGGTTGCAATCCCGGTTGGCTTGGCCTACTGAAATGTGGACGGTGCTTATTCAGTGCAGGTTAGTGGGCAAAGCCATTAGGGTGTATAATGCCTTTAGAAGAGGGAATGGCTAGAGACTATGCTAAGGTTAAGGCTTTAGTTCTCAGGGCCTATGACTTAGTCCCTGAGGCCTATCGTCTCAAATTCAGAACCGTAACAAACCACCAACTATGACTTTTGTTGAATATGCTCGTCTCAAGGAGGAGCAATTTGACGATTGGCTTAAGAGTCGTCAGGTTGTCTCTTTCTCCTCCTTGAGAGAGCTAATGTTACTTGAAGAGTTCAAGAAGGTTTGTGGTAGGGAATTAAAAATGCATTTGGAGGAGGTGAAGGTAGTGAATCTTGCCAAAGCGGCCAGGTTTCCGATGAATTTGTACTAACCCATAGGGCTGGATCAGGCAATTTCGGGTTGTCCAATTCCACCTCTCAGTCCTCTAGACCAAATAATTTTAATAGAAAGGTTAGTAATGGTGAGTATATAATGAGAGAGGGTAATGTACCTGGGAAAGTCTCTAGTGGAGCGCTAACACTAGAGTCTTTCCAATAGTGATCAGACAGTCTCGGCAAAGTTAACCCTCTCCGTGGTAATGTTATTGGTGCAATAAACCAGGGCACAGGCAGGCACAATGTAATGCCAGGAGGAGATATTACTTAGGAATAGAAATGACATAATAGGGCTCCTGTATCTTGATTGGTAAGGTGAATGAGGTTCCACCCAACAATAATCCAGTAAGTGACAAAAAAGTCTCTGAGGCGGGGGGCTAACTACCCTGTTGATTGCTCAAATCCCAATTTGTGAACCTTTTCAATAAGTATGTGTGGGAAGGTAAAATAAAGACCCCTTCAGGTTATCTGGATGTGAAATTTTTGAGAGATACTGGGTCAGCTAGATCCCTGGTATTAGCAGATTCAATAAGAATTTTGTTCCTTTATCAGGTGAATATGTAGTCCTGGGTGGGTTTCCAGACACCTTAGTATCTGCCCCTTTAATACAGGTGGAAGTAGCTTTCCCAGGCTACCATAAATTTGTTGAATTAGCCGTGGTAGAGAGTCTGCCGGTGCCTAGGATTGACGGTATCCTAGGTAACGATCTAGGTAATAATGAGAAGGGTCAAGAAGTTTTCCCAATGTTAGTTTTTTTTTTTTTTCGATCACTACTTGCCCAGTGGCAGTTACTACTCGGGCTGCTGCAAAAATTGCAGCTGCTACTGATGATGAATCTGATTTTAATCTTAGTAGTTTAGATGTAGAAGTAGAAAGGCCCGGCTAGTAGATAGTAGCAGTAGTATTGGAATTTTCAAAGTTTTGAAACCTCATTGTGACAGAATAACTTTCATCCAGTGGCCCAGAAGGATGAATTTAATTTTTGAGTTGGGTGATACTGGCGACCTAACAAAGCCCAGGTTTTGTGTTATTAAGGGGCTTTTGTATAGAGTTAGTAGGCCTGCAACCCATCAATTAAATACGACCTCCCGAATTGAGCAGATTGTGGTGCCCTCTAAATTTAGAGATGCAGTGTTGAGCTTGGCTCATGAAGACTCTTTCGCTGGTCACTTTGGTATAGGTAAAACTTTTCATAATTTGATTAAAATATTTTGGTGGCCAGGAATAAAGTCTTCGGTTAAAAAGTTTGTGAGGGCATGTGAAATTTGTCAAGTAATGGGTAAGCCCAACCAACCTGTTCCTAAAGCTCCCTTACATCCTATTCCTGCTATTGGGGAACCCTTTTCAGAGTTAGTGATAGATGTAGTGGGGCCTTTGCCAAGAACAAAGTCTGGGTTTAACCATTTGTTAACAGTGATGGACCGAGCTTCTCGATATCCAGAGGCTTTTCCTATGCGTAATGTAACTTCCAAAGCCGTATTTTGACAAGCTGGTGGAATTCTTTTCTAGATTTGGGCTTCCTTGTAAAATTCAATCCGACTGTGGAACGAATTTTACAAGTAAGGTATTTAAAGGTAAGTGTGCTGAACTGGCCATTCAGCACATTACTAGTGTGCCTTATCACCAGAGAGCCAGGGTGTGGTAGAAAGGTTCACCAGACTCTTAAGTCAATATTAAGAAATATTGTTTTGAGCAGGGAGAGGATTGGGATAAGGGCTTCCCTTTGCTCTATTTGCCATCCGAAATCATCCCAACTCTTCCACGGGCGTCGCTCCGTTTGACTTGGTTTTTGGACACAAGATCCGGGGTCCTTTGGAAATTTTCCATGAATTATTGGAAACCGGTCAAAAGGGGGAGAAGAGTGTGGGAGAGGTGGTGGATGAATTAAAACAAAATTTATCCGTAGCTTGGAAGTTTGCCCAAGAGAGTTTGTCCTCTTCACAATGTAAACAAAATGGAAATTGAAATTTGATAGAAAGAGTAAGGTACGTTTCCTTTGAACCAGGAGAATTGGTATTAGTCTTGAGTACAGACTCCGATAACTTCCTTGAGCCTAGGTTTAAGGGGCCCTGGAAGGTCTTAAGAAAGTTATCGGATGTCAATTATGAAATTGAAGCTCCTGGTACTCAGAGGAAGTGCCGTATTTTTCATATAAATCGGTTGAAATCATATGTAACTAGTAGACCCGACCCCTGTCTATAGTCTATGAACCGGCTACTAGTGTTGTAGAATATGTTAGTGACATTGAAGATGGACTTATTTTGGATCAGGTGTCCTCAGATGCTCTTGGTAAAAACCTTCAGAATTTGGAAATTTTTAAGAACTCGGGTTGTGGGTTTAGAGCCATCTGGATGGATCTCAGGAGAAGATGAAATAATGAAAATTAAGAAATTAGCCTTTTAAAGACCCGAACTTATTTTCTAGGAACTCTCCGGGGCGGCCTAGCTTTCTCCAGCATGAATGTTGATGTGGGCAGTGCTTTGGCCAGTTAAGCAGAGTCCATATCGATTGACCCTGAAAAACCCTGAAAAACGTGCAATAGTCGAAGAGGAAATTAAATACATGCTGGAGCCATGATCTCGTCCAACCTTCGGTCAGTCCTTGGAGTTCCCTATAGTCCTAGTGAAAAAACCTGACGGTATTACCCCGATGTGGTAAGTTCCGGATGTGTGTGGATTATAGGAGGGTAAATGCCAGTACAAAAGATGACTCTTTTCCACTCCTCGTATTGAGGATTGTCTCGATCAGATAGGACCTTCAAAATTTATTACTAAATTAGATTTATTAAAGGGTTATTGGCAGGTTCCCCTAACTGATCGAGCTCGTGAAATATCTGCTTTTGTAACACCATTTGGACTTTATGAGTGTAAAGTTATGCCTTTCGGGTTTGAAAATGCTGCCTGTACCTTCCAGCGTTTAATGAACAGGGTTATTTGTGGGCTGGATGGTACTGAGATTTATATTGATGACCTCGTGGTTCATAGCAATGATTGGCGAACCCATGTGGTTAGGTTAAGGAAGGTGTTTGAGGCATTGCGAGCTGCAGGCCTAGTGGTGAATCTCGGGAAATGTGAATTTGGCAAGGCTAAGGTGGTGTTTATTTTAGGTCATGAGATTGGCTTGGGTCAAGTAGCCCCGAAACAAGCTAATCTTGAAGCCATTATTGCTTTGAAGAGACCGTGTAATGTTAGAAAAGTGCGTAGAGTATTGGGTGATGGGTTACTACGTAGGTTTGTTCGCAAAACTCTGACATTGCACAGCCTCTTACTGGTTTACTGAAGAAAGGAGCAAAGGTTTGCCTGGTCTTCTGAATGTGAAGAATCCTTTCTGAGGTTGAAATGTTGTTGGTGTCCAATCCTATATTGATTTCGCCTAATTTTCAGAAGCCTTTTATTATTGCTGTAGATGCCAGTGATGTTGGGATGGGCGGAGTTCTTTTTCAACGTGGTGAGGATGATATTGTACGCCCAGGTCTCTTACTACAGTCGTAAGTTGCTGGCGGCGGAAAGAAAGTATTCCACCATTGAAAAGGAAGCCCTCGCCTTGGTTCGGACACTTGACCATTTTAAGCCTTATGTCACAAACTTTTCATTCCCTGCGGAGATCTGGACTGATCATAACCCCTTGATATTCATAGAGCGGATGAAGGGCTCCAATCAAAGAATCTTGCTTGGGCCCTACAGTTGCAGGAGTTTAACCTAATTATTAAGCATATTAAGGGCGCAGATAACTGCATTCCGGACACCCTTTCCCGGATGTAGGAGCCAGCCCCTCCTCTCTGTTGCCCCTGGCTCTGAAAATTTTCCTCAAGTTTGTGTATATATATGTTTACTAATTGTTAATTTGATCTGTCCCATTTTCTTTTGGACTATGATTGGTTGTTTCCAGGTATGAAACAGAATTTGACTCTTAATTTGTTATACCTTCTTTTCAGGTGTGAGGTATAATTTAACTTTTAATATATAGGTCCTGAGTTTGAATTGTTTTGTTGATTCAGTTGACTAAGTTGTATTTTACCTTATGGGTTAATTCAAGTTTGTTGGTTTTCTCTTGGTTAAAAAAAAATTCTATTCAATGAATAAATTTTTTTTTTGTTTTTAGGAGGAGGAAGGTGTCATGTAAGTGTAAATAATTGTTTCATACAATCAACTTACCTGTCAGATATATACCTAGCTAAGACTCCGTCGTCCCCGACAGAAATTCAAATTTCGCGGCACACGCTGCAGGTAGGTCAGGTGATCTACCGTCCTGCCCTGGGTGGCAGGATTAGGAACCATTCCTGTTTTCCTATCATATTTTTTCTGTCGCTTGGAATGTAAACAACGGTTTGCAGTTATTCCTGACTTGATTTTGGATTTCATCGCCATCGATCTTCTGGGCTATCTTTTGCAGGGAAGTACTGGATCTTTGGTTCGGCTACGCATATTAATTTGTTTTGATAACTTTGGCTTCGAAAATTTCGAAGAATTGTTTACGTGTAACTACGAACTTTCGGTAGACAATCACATAGTTTGCAAGAAGGAAAATTTTAATATTTATTCATATAACGTGTAGTAAATGTTAGAATTGATTGAGCTAACTTCCTTCTGACGATGTAAGGAAAGAATAGTTACGCTTCCTTTAGAAGTTTATATAGCTCTCGTACTAACGAGCAGTTAGAGCAGTTGACATTACTAGTAGTGTGGTATCCTCATCTCCTTCTTACTTCACAGAATCTTCAAATTCATATTGCAATTTGAAGACAAAGGAATGTAGCTCAAAATACGAGCTATTGAAAGGTAAGAAGTGATTTTACTGTTAGTGCAGTGGAGGGTGCGTTCTGTTCGGCTCTGTTTCGCTCCCAGGCCTAGACCTCTTCCAAGCTCACATACCCAGAGGAGAAGGTAAAGTCGAAAGCCTTACGGAGGTTATGGAGAATCCCCACCGATCAGGCGTCCCCTCGGCAGGATCAGTTAGAACGTCCCAGACTGCCAAGTTCGCCATTGAAAGGCGTCCTAATTAGTAGAGGGTGCGTTCGATCGGCTCTGTCTCGCTCTCAGGCCTAGACCTCTTCCAAACTCACAAGCCCAGAGGAGAAGGAAAGTCTGAAAGCCTTACGGAGGCTATGGAGAATCCCACCGATCGGGCGTTCCCTCGGCAGGATCTGTAAAACGTCCCAGACTGCCAGGGATAGCCATTGCAAGGCAGCCTTTTAAAAAGTGCGTCTGTTCTTCCGTTTCTTCATCTTACATCCGAAAAGACGAAGAATGTACATGTTAGAAGTTCGGACGATCTGGCTCGTTCTCTGAATAAGAGAACACTGACTCACTAAGCGAGAGGCTGAGAGCCAGCCAGCAAGCTAGCGCGAGCCACGTTCCAACAGCCAGCAGCGAGCCGCGTTCCAACAGACTAGCGCGAGCCGCGTTCCAACAGACTAGCGCGAGCCTCGTTCATACAGATAAACGCGAGCCGCGTTCCAGCAAACTGAGTGCGAGCCGCGTTTCCAGAACTTTTTCTTGGCGCAAGGCGCCTTCAAAGAGAAAACAGACGGCTTAACTAAGGAGCCTTATAGTAGAATGGCAATCAGAAGGATGCTTCCATTGAACGTTATTTTTCTGGCAAGAGGCTCGTATAACAAGACTAGAGGCGCTCGGATCTATTAGGGCGCACGGGACCTTCCACGCAAGCGGAACGTTCAGGAGCGAGTCTCCTGTCTAGCGTGCGGAACATTCCAGGCGCGCGGAACTATCCAGACGCTAGGCGCAAGGATCCAGACGCCAGGCGTCAGAAGATTTCAAAAATCTTCATTAGAGAGAGAGGTCAGTCGCGAGACTCCTCTTTGAATTTTTAACTTGAACAACTTTCCCTGGCAAATGTGCAAGATGTCGCACAGGCGGCCGTTGCTTTTGTCAGAAGGATTCTGATACTAAGAGAAGCCCCTTTTCATTTATTCAGAAGACTTCTTTGTTAGGCAGTTCCTCTCAATGCGGACTCTCTCCTTCATCCATGCTCTTCCCTCGTTTTGAGGAGGCAAAGCTTTGGAGTTTTTTCTTATAAGATCTCATCGATGTTTGGGTATGATGGCGGATAGAAAATATCTACTTCCTTCCGTAAACCCTAGTGATGAACAGGAATTCTGTCTCTTCCGCGATTTATGAAGAAATCACGAAGATATAAAGAGTTCCTTGATTAACTTCGTTCCTTAAGGATATATATATATATATATATATATATATATATATATATATATATATATATATATATATATATATATATATATATATATATATATACTCTTTCTATCGTTCTATTAACGAAAAGAACGAAGATAGTAGAAGGTAGTAGAGTTTCTGCTGGTATGAGATACGATACGGTCAATTCATAAACACATACCGTAGTTACTTCTTTTCTGTGGCAACTCAATTACAAGTATCCTTCTACGTCTTTCCTAGGAAGGACTACGCTTAAAGGGAAAGATTGTTAAGACTACACCTACTTAGCTTATAGATTTATATCGAAGTCTTGTTTCGCTTAATATGCTTTAATAAGAACTTCCTGAAGTTCGATAATAATTTTATTAAATTCCTTTATTAATTGAGTAGCTGGCAACTCTGGAAGAGTAAGCGGGGATGACTGCTTTCGCTGAGAGCCTGAGACCAACGCAGTACGCCTATGCCAGTTACTGTCAGTACCATGTATTTTTGGTGTCAGTCATGAGCGGTCGGGCGAATCTCTCTCCTGCGGGATGGAATAAAACTTTCCGTATCTCTCCCCTACAATCGCGGTCTTAACCTCGGATTGAGGGGATAGTTAGCTAACATAAATAAATATTGTATGGCCTTTTGCTAAGAAGCTTTCAATAAGAGAGATAGTACAACCTTTCAATGCGGTTTACCGTAGGTAACATTATTAAAGGATTCTATCGCAGCAGAAAAACAGATTATATTATGTAATGCCTCTCAAGGCTTACGAAAGCATAGCTTATTAGAGTAACCTGCTCAGAAGAAGATGGATGAGTCGGATGGGAAACATTCTCTTTGGGGCAGAACAACTTGTTCCCTGAATGGACTATACTACGTATATAAAGTTTTTTTTCCTACTAAGAACGGAATTGAACATGTGAAAGGATGTCGGGTACCATAAAGGCACAGGTGTTCTGGCACATAACATAAAAAGAATTAGAAGAAAGCGCCAGTCTGGCGCAACGCGCCAGAAGTACCAACCTGGCGCAATGCTCCAGAAGCGCCAGCCTGGCGCAAAATTTGCGCCAGAAGCGCCAGCCTGGCGCCAGTGAGCCAAGAGCACCATCCAAGATTTTCTCGTTTTAGCGAGTTATTAACCTAGGAGTCCAGTAGACTCTCGGACACCAAGCTCGGTAACGGCAAGATTTGTTCCTGATTTCGTTACCCATTTAATCACTTAGGCCATTTTCCACGACACACTCATATCGCATAGAGCATCGAGAATCTCTTTTTTTTGCTCCTATTCGCGTTAACAAAGAGATCCTTCTCGATCGACGATAATAACTGTTAACATGTTTAACATTTATTGGAAAGAGTTGTGAGAAGACGAACAGGCTTCTATAGACTGCTTCCTTTTCCTACTTCTCCCCGATTGAAGATGACGTGGGAAAAGCTTCAAGGAAGATTATCTTGCCGGTACAAGAGCAACTGGCCTCTTTGGTGGGAGTGTTAGCGCCTCGTAGGAAGGACGTTGCGCTTTCCAATCAAGAAGTCTCGTCCTCTCTCCCCTGCGAAGCGAGAGGCATCATGCAGACGTGAAGCTTCGAAACATATCGCAGAGGCTTCGGTTTCGAGAGCGAGATCGGGAGAATCTTACGGAAGACACGTAACGCCAGAGAGACGTGAGACGTCGTCAAGACATGAATAGTCATTTAAAGCTGCTTTTAGACGCGAGGCTCCAACCAAAATTTTGGCGCCAGTTAGGACGCCTTTTGAGAGCAAAGCGGCTTCCAGGCGCGAGGCGTCATCCAGATGTCAGCAGCCACACAAACAAACGGGAGGCGTCAGCCAGGACGCTTGGCTGACTACAAGCGTCAATCCAAGCGGGAAGCGTCATCCATTTATGGAGAGAAGCCTGGGCTGTTGGCGCCTTCCAGGACTATTAAAGCAGGGAAGAGGAAGGAATATCATTCCCTTAGCCCTCTCCTATTAGGAGTTTGTCTCCTCCAGAGGAAAGACGTACTGAATTAGCAGCGGAGACTCATCTAGACCCGAGTTAGAAGTAAACTCGGAGGAGGAGTATCAAGGAAGAGAAGGACTGTCGAACTATAATGTTTTGACAGCCTTGCTTCTAGAGGAGTATGGAGAACGACTTGACTCCTGCCTCTCCTCCTTCTCCGCGCTCATCTCTTTTCTCGAGTGCAAAGACGAAGAAATCTTCGTCTTTTTCTTAGAATGAAGCCCGCCATTTCGATGAAGAGGGCTCTTCAGTCTTTAGACTCTTGGATGAAGTCGAAGAAGGAGTTAGTTAGAACGGTCTTCTGCATGCCTCCAGCGAGACGAGCTGGTAAAAGAGGCATTTGATATCAGACGGAGAGAATATGGGTATTTCTCTTCCGTCTACGTCAGAAGCGGACTTTTCGACCTTAGTTGACGCTTCACGTAGACAAGGTTTGAACTCTGCCCGTATAACTTGGGGCATTTCAGAACTGGGACCATCTCCTCAAGGGACTCTTTCATGTATTGGAAGTTTTCAACTTCTTAGAATTGGTCCCCTTGGTGGGGTGATGTCCAAGAAAGCCCATGATTCTGAAGGACTCGAACCAGAAAGTCCTTCTGTGTATGTCTTGTATAGACAAAGCGGTTCAGGATGGCTCGGTTGAGATCTCCTCTTTGTTTGGAGCAGGTCTTCTTAAAAAGAGGACAGTATATAGTGTCTTTTTAACCAAAGCGGTCTCCCACGCTCAGAGGGCAGCGCTTCTGTACTCGCCTTTGTCTGACTTTTTGTTCCCTTCTCAGTAGTGAAGGACATTTCTCGTTCATTAACTGAGAAGGCGACTCAAGACCTTCTGACACAGTCAGTAAGGAAGAAGAAACCTGCAGACAGCCCCAAGAACACTGTCATTGTCTGATGAGAGAAAGACCGGGCCTACAACCTGACTCAGATGCGCTAGATGCGAACATATAGGAACAGATCAGAGTGTCCGATGTGGACATTGCCAGACATCCTCGAGACTCTACCAAGCTCGAAGCTCCGGCAAGTGGGGAGGAGCCACCCAGGCGCGAGGCGCCAGGCAGGAGCGAGGCGCCAGGCAGGCGCGAGGTACCAGCCAGCGGCGAAGCTCCAGGCAGGCGCAAGGCGCCACTCCAACCGGGGCGAGACGCCAGCCAGGCGCGAAGCTCCAGGCAGGCGCAAGGCGCCAGGCAGGCACAAAGCGCCAACCTGGCGCGAGACACCAGCCAGGCGCGAGGCGCCAGGCAGGCACAAAGCGCCAACCTGGCGCGAGACGCCAGCCAGGCGCGAGGTGCCAGCCAGCCGCGAAGCTCCAGGCAGGCGCAAGGCGCCACTCCAACCAGGAGCTAGACGCCAGCCAGGCGCAAGGCGCCAGCCAGGCGCAAGGCGCCAGCCAGGCGCAAGGCGCCAGCCAGGCGCAAGGCGCCAGCCAGGCGCGAAGCTCCAGGCAGGCGCGAGGCGCCAGGCAGGCACAAAGCGCCAGCCAGGCGCGAGCAGCCAGCCAGGCGCAAGCCAGGCTCTAGGCGCGAATCTCCAGCTAAGACGCGAAGCGTCATCCAGATGCGAGGCGCCAGTCAAGCGAAAGGTACCAGACAAGCGCTAGGCGCCAACCAAGAGCGAAGCACCAGCCAGGCGCGAGGTTCCTGCCAGGCTTCAGGCTTCAGTCGGGTGAGATCCATTTCAAGAAAGCCCTGGTCTTCTTTGAAACATGGAGATCTCCTAAGCACTTCATTAGTGAACTTGATTCCTTCAAACAACTGAGAATTAAAGCGCAGGAAGTGCGCGCTTTTGCAAATTCTTGTTCTTTACATAAACAATATGTCATATAAGACATATTAGCTGTGTTGTACGGTAGAGGCAACTCTGTGTTGACTTCTCATTACACAAAGGATGTCAAGTTAACCTACGAGAGATCCTTCTCTTTTTGTTTATACGTTTCTGCGGATACGTTACTGGATAAGGAGCCGACACTGATCCTTAACTTTGAGTTAAAGTTTTTTAACTTAGTGAAATTATTGGGGTTTTTGAAAGGAGTGTGGGGATAACTCTTTCCAATTTGAGCGCGAACCCTCGTGTTAGGATCAGGTGATCGGGATCGGTGTTGCGCTCCTTCATAAGTTATTGTCATATAAGTGGATCAGCACCCATTGACAAAGTCCTTTCAGGCTCTGCCGAGTAAGTGGATAAGGACCCCCTTCGGCAGACCCACAAGAACTCTTGGCCATAGATCACATATCTCGCTAAAGTTTCTTGAGGTGATGCAGACTACTGGGCAAACACCCACGAAGTCTACCACCTATCAGGTAGGAACCAAGTTTTTAATTATATACCTACATATGTTGTTTACCTGTCTATTCCATATAGTAGCGTCTCTTACCCTCCACCGAAGGGTGCCAATCAGCTATGTATATATCTGACAGGTAAGTTGATTGTATGAAAATGATATTGTTATGGATACAATAAAGTTTCATACATACTTACCTGGCAGTATATACGATTAGCCCACCAGCCTGCCCGCAAGGAGACAGGTGGAAGAGAAAAAATATGATAGAAACAGGAATGGTTCCTAATCCTGCCACCCAGGCAGGACGGTAGATCACCTGACCTACCTGCAGCGTGTGCCGCGAAATTTGAATTTCTGTCGGGGACGACGGAGTCTTAGCTATGTATATATCTGCCAGGTAAGTATGTATGAAACTTTATTGTATCATAACAATATCATTTTTATTTTCAGATCAACCTTGGACGAGTGTAATATTTTCTTTATTTTATGTTTAAGTATTAAGGTACATAGTTTCGTTGTGCATTACTTTGAATATTGTGATAGTGATGCTGTTGCTTCTTCCTCTAGTAGATAAGTTATCAAACCACCCTATTAACGCTTTGTTATTGTTTACTTTCATTGGAGAGTGAGTGACGGGGCGAGTGTTGCGCTGGAAAGTAACGTCGCCTTCCCAGAACAGTTCGGGCCGTATCGTCATCCCAGAAGGACTAGTGCAGCAGCCACCTTGGAATATTTTTTGTTGGAGGATTTACTTCATAATATTCCTCGTTTTGACCCGCCGGTGTATGAAGAGCCACCTGCGGCGGATTTACTGATCACGGCTTATATCTCTGCCTCGCAAGGACTTGTGTCACTTGCGACCTGCCCCCCTTGCTTTTTCACCCCCGTCGGAGGAGTCCCCGGGTAGACAGGGCTGGCGCTGGATCCCAGCTCTGTAGAGAGGCTTCTGCCGTGCCCCGGTGTACTGAGGGTCTTGGTGTTGCTCTGCACCGTCTGGGCTGTCGAGGCTCGTGAGGAGTTACGTAGGGAGGCTAACGCTAGGTAAGGTGTCGACCTTTGTATTTTCCTTCGGGAAACGTCTGCTGCTTATCGGTCTGACCTAGTGTTCAGTAGCTCCCTTAATGTAGCAGACTGGTGGTCCCCAGCGACTCCGTGGACACCTATCTACATCCTCCAAAGGAATGAGTAATTGGTTATTCCTTAACATAAGCGTATAGGATCTATATATAGCCTTACTCATATTGATATATTGTTTTATAATTTTTGATGGTATACCTTGTTATGATTGATTTGTGGTTGTGCGTAAATTTAGATTTATTATTAGTAGGTAATTTTAAGGTTTTCACTTTTATTGAACTCTTATTACTTCTTCTAGCTTTCTTTAGTTTTAGGCTAGTGTATTCATTTTGGGCCCGCTCTATTAGAGCTGTTTTATTTGCTAATTACAGAGTTTTCTATTTATATTACTGGTTTAGGGTTTAGCTTTTTAGTTTTAGGGAAACCTTGTGTTGAAGACATGTTAATCTGTCTTCTGGGCATATAATTGCCATTATAGCTCTCTGGATACTGGGTTCATTTGTACTTGCACAAGGTTGATTTAGTATTAAGTTTTGTTTTTATAATAAATATTGTTGGTTTTTCTTGGTGTTTGTTTACCACATTTCCCATTCATTGTGTTGCATTACTACTGCTACGATCCCTAAATAACATCTTTAAAGATTCTGCAGAACGGCCTCCTAGGGGTCGTAACAATATATATATAGATATATAGATGTATATATATACATATTATATATATATATATATATATATATATAGATATATATATAATAATATATTATCTATATATATATATATATATATATATATATATATATATATATATATAAAATTATATAACTGTAAACCCATCTCTCAATGTACATCGCAGTGCTTCATCTACAGTACTACCATACCAAGACATCTATTTGTCACTACTTTGACGTATGAACAAAAATAAAATGGACATTCTCCTCCTAACTCTTTTTCTTTCTCTACAAGCTTGTCCCTATTTGGGGTCGCTGTAATGGATCTTCAACACATTCTTCCATCTGCTTCGGTCCAGTGCATCCTCCTTGCTCAATCCGAACTCCCTCATATCTACTCTTCACTTATTCTCCTCCTAACTATAAACACAATTCCACGGAAAACTGGGAATTTATTAAAACATTCATGATTTAATAAATTCCCAGGTCATTGTTTCGAACCTCTAACTCCAATAAAAACTCAGACATCTCTGATCCCATGCTGCATATTTTTCTAGAGATATAAATACAGCAATAGGAGGGACTATAGCCGGTCTCCTTATATTCGTCCACCCATGGGTGAAGATGTAGTACTTGCGTATGTGTGTGCTCGAACTCGTGATTGGCTGAAAATCAACGCATTGAAACTTTCATTGGTTACTTATATGAACGTTTAAACAGGTTACAGTAAATACGTGATCCCTACGGAACTTGTGTAATGAGCAACTCGCATAGGAATGTTTGACCACAAGGGCTAGACTGAACACGACGGGACAGTGATTCATCTACAGTTTCGCCATGTTTAGCACTGGCCCCGGTGTTGGGGTGGGGGTTTGGGGGAGGGGGAGACGTCAGATGTATCTCGCTGTGTTCAGTACTATCCTCTTGGGGATCAAAGGACCATTAAACCTTTGTATATAAATCATGAATAAGCCCATTTGTATCGACAATATTCCTAGATCAGAACATGGAAGACGAGCTTGTATCAAGCTGTAAGATCCTGCGCAGGCCCCTCCCACTTACTTAAGTAACTTGTGATCATTTGAAAGTAAATTACTAGCTAAATTTAGTAACAATAGAAAAGTTTTATAAGTTCGCCATTTCACAATAAGTTTCTCGTTTTCTGTTAGGCTTGTGATCTTATGTATACAAAGAATTTCCGCGCATAGCGGACTTGAAAAGTTCGTTTTTTTTTTTTTATTGTTTTATTGTATTGTTTGTTCGAATGAGTTTGATTGCTTGTGTATGATTTGTGGAATGTGTCGGATGTTTAGAAGTATGTGTGTAAAATTTGCATTGTTATTAGTTGCGGGATTGTTGAGTGAAAGATGCTCGGAAGCAGTGAAGGGTTTCCATATCTGTCGCTGCCAGCCCGTCTGTGAGAAGGATTTGTTTTGTGTCGTTGACTAATTCATAAATAGACTTGTGTTTGGTCAAGGCTTTGGTTGTGTGTCCTTTGAATTTGGAGCTATCAACCAACACAGTGAGGTGAATCTACAGGGTGTGCCTTATGTCTTAGGGCTATGTTAATTAGCAACATTATGTACCTCGTGGGGCTAGTGGCGGGGCTGTTTAAAACACTTGGATGAATATTTCAGCCCTTTTTGGGGGCTACAGAAGCGAGCGTGGTGTTTAGTTGTGTATGATGTTATAATGCATGTAACATTTGCCATGATCGTAGCAATTTCATTTTGAGCATGGGACGAGAAGTCAATTTTTGTCATAGAAATTTTGGCCATTATTTCACACTGGGTTTATTTCTTAATTGGATTTATTTTGTGCTTTAGATATTTGGGCGGAGTGTTATCCTAGCGCCTATTTTGATTACGGGTAGCCTAAATGTGGATGCCGTATGTATCAGTGATTTGTGCGTGAATGAAACAATTTGTTTGTTATGGATTTCCTGTTTGTAGAACTAAGTATGAACTTTTTTTTTACAATAAACTGATGTAAGCTGTTTGTTTTCAGCAAATGTCTCTGAAAGTCATGAAGTATTATAAGAAGTTGAGAATTAGGACACTGAGGCTGAAGACATTATTTTGCTACCTAGTAGTCGAGACATAGACTCCTTCCTGCTGTTGATTGCGCTTATTATTATTGCCTACTGTTAGTCTTTTATTTTTAATTCTTAACTTCCATATTAGGCTAAAGAGCGTAGGTTTTTCTTCCACCAGATCACAATATATAATGTTTTTAAGTCTGCAGTTTGATTAAGGCATATTCAAGAATGCATAAAACGCATAATAATTACAAGTAGTTAAGTTCTGAGTGCAATTTGAACAAAGAACTTGTGAAACTCATATGAAAATAGTGGGAATGAGTGTGGAAAATGTTCTGAGTGAATTATCTATTCTTTTTTTTTTCTTTTTTTTCTTTTTACAGTTTATTACGGTTGGAGTATGTAAACCATAATTTTTATGACTATAAGAGAACATCTGCCACTCCGCATGCTCGGGAAAGATGTAATCGCACAACTTTTGAACAACATTCGAGTTCGGCAACGGCCACCCTGCATCTCTCCGGAACGAAAATATCAAAGGACTGCAACATGAAACGGATTTGTTGCTGCCGACACCAAAAAGCTTAAGTAAAAACGAACAGGTGTTACGTTTGACCTGAATCAAAAGCTTTTGAGTGTTTGTAGGGTTGTTTAAAAGCAGCAGTATTTCATACGATGCCATAAGATATCTGAGTAAGTAAACGTATATCTCAACTTCTTAATAAGAGCTTTAATCAAAATGAGATGCCGCATCGTTTAAGTGTTTGTCCACAGTGTCCCCCAAGGGAATCATAATTATGGTGTTATCAGCCACTGTGTCATCTGCGTAAATTCTAATGCTCGGGGGCCACGACTTATATCTACAAGACACTTCCATTATCAACCCACCCTTTATCCTCATTAGGCTTGTGTGAAAGATAAATGACCTTCCTGGCAGCACTCGCAGTTCGAGAGACGCTGGGGAACTAAGAATATATGGCAAAAGAACGTTTGCTCTCACATCAAAAATTTGAAGCTCCTCTGGCATTAATGGGCTTGAAGATCAAAGCAGAGAATAACATAAATTATGGAAACATCAAAATCAAGCTAGAGATGTCTCAAAAGGCCACGTAATAAAACTTGTATTTTTGCCTCGTACATCATGGTAGGAAGAGTATTACCTTCACAAACTAACTAGTGTTTATGAATTATGTTACTCGAGCAGTTTATAGTTCAAGAATATTTTAAACAAGATAATCCTCATCGATTTTAGGGCTAAAAGGACCAGTATTGTTTGCACTCGTTATAATTATTGGTATTGTTATCATCAATTCACTAACGAGTTGTGTTTTAGACCTAGAATAAAAATGAAAGAAAGAATGATGAAACTTTAAATGATGACGCATGAATACGCAAAATTTTATACATTGAAAATATTATTTGATGACGTAGGTCTTATGATATGACGGCCACAGTGGATTTGGCTGGGGCCTAAGACCTTTGGTAGAATATTTTTTTTTATTTTATTCTATTATATATATATATATATATATATATATATATATATATATATATATATATATATATATATATATATATACATATATATACACTATGTATAAAGGTAGAAGCCACGAGGAAAGGGAAACACGCCATTGTTTCACTTTCCTTCGTGGCTTCTACCTTTGTCTATATATTCATTACGTTCCAAATTTTCGTGATTCAATTACACACACACACACACACCACCATACACACACACACACACACACACATTACTATATATATATATATGTATATATATATATATATATATATATATATATATTATATATGTATATATATATATATATATATATATATATATATATATATATATGGTTTAATGCAATCTGAAATAAAATTAGCCGAGCGACCATCTTAATTCAGTCTTGACTAATTATTTGTAAAGTTTGTATAGATGGGCAAATGAGACCGATGACATTCAAATTTGACATGTCGGTTACCTGCTATAATTGTCCCGTAATAAGGTGGCTTCATTAGAAAACAGTGTCAAACTTTCTTGTATGGAATCTTCAAGGAAATAACTACACATATTTTGCATTTTGAGCTGCTCAGTGTATTTCTGGTGGTAGAAGTTCACTCTCGACATGGTTCGGAAGTCACGTAAAGCCGTTGGTCCTGTTGCTGAATAACCGCTTGTTCCATGCAACGTAAAAACACCATACAAACAAACAAACGAACAAATTTTGCATTTTTGTATGTGAATAAGGGAAAACGATATTTGTTAGTTTTGTTTCCCACAGTTTCAAATTAGGCAAGATTGGGTCACTGATTACCTTGCTACTTTTGAAGACCTTGATGTTTGGCCATTCCCACACTTGTCACACAAGTCCTGATAAGTACTAATAGTCTTCTAGTGGCATCAATAAAGAAGCTACTCGATAGGTGGTAAACCTAAACACGCTCATGGCAGACGCGAAATCTCCTAAATAACTTGAGCTCCAATATATCAGTGGACGGACTCCAGGAAATAGTCGTACCAAGCCTCGCATTTTCTCTGGTCACTAATCAGATATTTAGTAAATATCACTTTCCAATGAGAGTTCACATTCAATGTTTCAAGGGCGCTACTCCCGTAATGAAATCCATATAAGATTTTTTATTTATTTATTTATTTATTTTTTGGAATCCTGTATTTTTTAACTGAACGTTGGAAAACCTCTTTCAAACAATCAATCGTCCCATTGTGGTCGCCCTTTTAAGACGCTACACCTCTGTCCTACTGGAAAATGATATTGTGTCTCCGCACTGAACCTAATTTGCGATTTCGGTATACACTATTTATGAACGAGTTAATTCGCATTATCGATGCTAGAATGACCTGGATAACACAACAGGCCGTCTTAATTCTCTTCTGTTAATACACTTGTTCATGATACTGTGTCTGGCACTCATTCATACATAGCGTTATACTGCGTGTTAGGGGAAAATGCGTTAAACCCTTATACTGTTTCTGTACTTTTGGCGATTTAGTTATATATATATGTATATATGTATATATATATATATATAATATATATATATATTATTATGTATATATATATATATATATATATATATATATACATATATATATTATAATATATATCATATATATATATATATATATATATATATATATATATATATACATATATATATAACACGCAGTTATACGTTATGTATGAATGAGTGCCAGACACAGTATCATGAACAAGTGTATTTAACAGAAGAGAATTAAGACAGCCTGTTGTGTTATCCAGGTCATTCTAGCATCGGTAATGCTATAAATATATGAATATATAAATATATATATATATATATATATATATATATATATATATATATATATATATATATATATTATATATATATATATATATATCATATATATATATATATATATATATATATATATATATATATATATATTATACGTATAGATATATATATATATATATATATATATATATATATATATATATATATATATATATATATATATTATATATATATATATATATATGTAGTGTTTACATAATAAAAATATGGAATGTTAGTCCATATATATAAAATACTAAAACTAAAGAGGTCAACCAGATTGCTTGCAGGAATGTGATCAGACTAGAGACGCTAAAGATGACGTATACAATAAGTATGTAGGCTAAGTTGACATGCCGTCACCTGTAGTCATTCAATTGTTTATAAACATTAGTCCAAGCTCCCTGCTTGAGACAACTACCCCGACCTATTATTCAAACGGCCTACGTGATCTGTAGCGTGTCTCATTCGATTGTGTGTTCGTATGAAACTATGTCATCTGATAGTATGTTCATATGTTCGAACTACTGTCTGTTCCTTCATAACTTGTAACAGAGATGGTAGACAAGCAGAACAGAGTTAGCTATCGTCATTAGAAGACCTGTACCTCTTTACCTAAGCTTTATCATGTAGAGGAATAGGATTAGCCATTATCATGGGCAGAACAGAGTTAGCTATCGTCATTAGAAGACCTGTACCTCTTTACCTAAGCTTTATCATGTAGAGGAATAGGATTAGCCATCATCATTGGCAGAAGCGATCAAGCTATCGTCATAGAAGACTTGTACGATCATATCTGATCTTCATCATGTAAAACTTCAGAAGAATATATATATTTTTACCTTGTGTTTTCTACAAGAACCTCACCGAACCATGAGTTTAACACATCGTCGTAAAGATAATACCGACTTCGTAAGTGATCTACAAAACCCAGACACTCCATTGAAGATGGAAGTGCAATACCAACCGACTTAGCGTATAGATTATCGCTAGTCTAACATTACCTCATAGGGCGCCTTATCATACAAGGCAAAGCCCTAATAATTGGTGGCCAGCGGACCAGAAGAACTCTACAACGTCCTACGAAGAAAAAACAGAATAATAAATCATGAAGTCAACGACGACGAAAGCAGCAGATTCTTCAAGCAACCTAGTATATCATTAGTGAGCGACTTCAGAAAACAACAAGATTCGTCAAGCAACTTAGTATCATCGTTAGTGAATAACTTCAGAAACAAAACCGACGTGTCTTTTCTTACGACAATCCGGAAGCTTCGTCTCTCATTAGAATCATTCAAGAAAACATCGTTAGTGAGCGTTTCCGGCACTGCAAGAAACAAACCGAACGCGTCTGCAGCATCGGATTTTCAAGGGCTCGAATCATCGAAACAACGCGCACGGGGAAACTGAAGCCAAACCAGGTCGTCCGCTAAATAGAGGAGGACCGAGGGGCCGTGTGTCGTTATCGGAACACCGTGACTTCCCACAAAAGCAAGCTAAGTACAATTTTTTATTCATTTGGAGTAAACTTTGAGTGTTTCCCTTTACAGTCGAATTTCGTTATTCCTGTGGCTGAAGTTACGAGACATTCTTAATCTTACTTTTTACAGAAATTATCTACATCCATTGAGATTTCGCTACTGCGAGTTTTTATCTTTGAGTGTCTGTTTCCAGAAGTTCTACTGAAATATCATAATCATATACTATGTTTAATTTTATCATTTTGGGTGATTATTAATCCCTTACGTAACAAATCATATTAAACAGTGAATATGCGTTTACGCAGTGGACGTCTGTATTTATACAGATGCATGGATAGGGTCGTTAAGCACCGTAGTGATTAGAAAACACACAAAAACAAGTGGAACACCCGTACAAATCTATATAAATTAGAGGTAACACTATTTCGGGTCATGACAATAAATGCTCCTTTGCAAAGTCCCGATCGCAGTTTTAGCCTTGAGTTTTTTTGAGTTATATAAAATATCGAACCTCAATGACTCAACTTAACTTTAAAAATATGGCTGGATTGCAAGGAATAACATGTCTGTAAAAAACTTTCATCAGGCTAAACGCGCTGACCAGGATCCCTCACTATTTCAAATTTTAGCAAAGAATGAAGTACAAACAGTTAAAATTGAATACAGTAGAGATAACTTGTCTTATTAGTAATCGCTCAGTTCCTAATAGTTCATCATTCATTGCTTTATACGTAACCAGCAACATAATGCTAAAAACACAATATACGTTGCCGATGGTAATAAAGAGAAGGATCCTAATTATTACAAAAAGAAATAGAAACAGTAGCCGTTCAGAATCAACAAGCAAACTCGGTTACTGTGTCACCTAGTCAAGCGGTCAAGGTCAGTCGAAAAAAAACTGCCGAAGTGTTCAAGCAAAGCAAATTCCACACAATAAGCGACTCTAGCAGAGTGGGAAAAGCGATGTTGGTTCATACATACCGATATCTTTTTTGAACTAAAAAGGATTTTTCCTATGCATCACACGACAGTATCAAGTAATCAGAGCAGGTTCTAGTAATTTTAATACATTAAGTTATAATAAATACTGGTGGATTAAGCCCGACTGTACGCGCCGTAAAAATTAGAATATCTTATTTATTCCTTTAGTACAATTAATTACCAGTATTTACGGACTCACCGTCTGTTGTTCGAATTCTTCCCTAATGAGAAGTCGGATAAGCGAGCGTTTACAGATACCTCTATAGTTATAAAAAACGTTTGATCTGTGTAGTGTAATTGTAAGATTCATCTAGGGGTATACAAAATATTATCTTACATCCTGCAAAATAAGGCGTGTTTATCAAAGGAAAATCCTATAAACCTTCAAACATATTAAAATCCGTTTGAACAAAAATGAGACAGTTAATCAAATAATAACTTATATAAAGGAACTATACATTTGTCTCATAAATCGTAACATTGTTCAAATGACCCAACAGAATTCTCCCACAACCGCAGTCGTACTTTGCACGCAAAAATCTCGAGAAGCATGCACCCTCGAATGTCTTAGTGCGTGTAAAAAGACTTTGCTGGGAAATGAAATTTTTAATCCTTCCCGGACACTCTGAAATATAAACGATTTCCGCGAACAAAGCCCTAAAAGTATACATATCGTTGGATACGGAAGTTATAAATATCGCATTTTTATTGTTGCTAATTTTTAATCACGCCCAACCAGTCGTGGATGAATCTCTCTGATAATCTATCTAAAGTAATATCCGTAAAGTCATTCAAGCAGAGGTGATTCAGCAGAAATTTTTTTTTATCTTTTACCTGAATACCAGGAAGTTTCTCCACTGGCGAGTGATCTCTGGAAAAAACGGATGTAATTTAACACAAAATACGGTCTAAGGACAAACATAAAGCTATATACGTACCTTCGTGTAGACTCTCAATGAAATTTCAAAATAGAGATAAATGACGAAGTTGAAAAATGTTAGTAATAGGAGCCATTAGGAAATCAAATAAGCCCATATAATTGTTTTTCCCTCAAATGTCATGCCATACAAGATCGGACTTGGCGTATCTGCGTAGATTCTGTCGCTTAAACAAGGAAACGACTTCCGATAGTTTCCAGTGCGATGTACCGACGACATCTTATCTCTGTTAGGTTAGAATAAATTTTTTTCACCAACTTGGACTTACTTAAAAGTTTTTACCTGATACCATTACCTAAGTGATTGTACCTCATACACCGTTTTTTTCAGCACACTCAGGGGACATTATCAATTTTTACGTATGCCTCCGGCTTACGTTGCACCCCAATTACAATATAGTGTTTGGAGATTTTTAGGGGATACCCTACATGCCTATATGGATAATCTTGTAATCTTTTTCTAATACCTTAGAAGTACATTCACATAAAGTAGAGCTAGTGCTACAGAGACAAAGACAAATAATCCTCAGAGTAAAATACTAAATGTGGAGGTTTTTTTAAAACCGAACATGTTTATCTAGGTTAAATGTGTCTGGTCAAGGTCTTAAAAGTAGTCCATGGTAAGGTGTCGGCTATTCATAACTTTCCGGTACTTATTAACGTAAAAGGGGGATACAGCACTTTTGCGCTGTAGTGGGTATTACAATCGTATGTAAATATGTAACTCTTCAATCATGACAGCTCCCTTAACAGATCTTACGAAGAGAGCGTAGATTTATTATGGTCTGAAAAGCATCAACAGGCGTTCGATATCTTAAAAGCGGAAAATGCAGCTTACCTAACTTAAAAAATCCCTGATTTAAATAAGGAATTTTTTTTTATTGCAACAGACGCCTCAGACCAAGGGGTAAGAGGGATACTACTTCAGTAATATGATAAACAGTTCTTCCCTATAGCTTTTTATTCACGTAATTCATTGTTTTATATTTTATTAACTTGAATCAATTCATGTACACCATGAATTTTTATTTACTTATATATACTATATATTCACATAGTGTCTGTATCACACTCCTATAAAGTCAAATGCAAGTCAAGTTTGAGTATATTCAGTAGTTGGTTTTGGTAGCTGACCGAGCTAATGTTAAGTTGTTTACTAATAAAAATATGGAATGTTAGTCCATATATAAAATACTAAAAAACTAAAGAGGTCAACCAGATTGCTTGCAGGAATGTGATCAGACTAGAGACGCTAAAGATGACGTATACAATAAGTATGTAGGCTAAGTTGACATGCCGTCACCTGTAGTCATTCAATTGTTTATAAACATTAGTCCAAGCTCCCTGCTTGAGACAACTACCCCGACGATTATTCAAACGGCCTACGTGATCTGTAGCGTGTCTCATTCGATTGTGTGTTCGTATGAAACTATGTCATCTGATAGTATGTTTCATATGTTCGAACTACTGTCTGTTCCTTCATAACTTGTAACAGAGATGGTAGACAAGCAGAACAGAGTAGCTATCGTCATTAGAAGACCTGTACCTCTTACCTAAGCGTTATCATGTAGAGGAATAGGATTAGCCATTATCATGGCAGAACAGAGTTAGCTATCGTCATTAGAAGACCTGTACCTCTTTACCTAAGCTTTATCATGTAGAGGAATAGGATTAGCCATCATCATTGCAGAAGCGATCAAAGCTATCGTCATAGAAGACTTGTACGATCATACCTGATCTTCATCATGTAAAAACTTCAGAAGAATATACTATTTTATACCTTTGTGTTTTCTACAAGAACCTCACCGAACCATGAGTTTAACACATCGTCGTAAAGATAATACCGACTTCGTAAGTGATCTACAAAACCCCAGACACTCCATTGAAGATGGAAGTGCAATACCAACCGACTTAGCGTATAGATTATCGCTAGTCTAACATTACCTCATAGGGCGCCTTATCATACAAGGCAAAAGCCCTAATATATATATATATAATATATATATATATATATATATATATATATATATATATATATATATGACAAGCCTAGTCTTGCATCAGAAATGCTGTTCCAGGTGCAAATTGCTATATGAATCTCTCTCTCTCTCTCTCTCTCTCTCTCTCTCTCTCTCTCTCTCTCTCTCTCTCTCTCTTTATATATATATATATATATATATATATATATATATATATATATATATATATATATATATATAATATATATATATATATATATACATATATATATACATATATAATTATATATATATATATATATATATATATATATACTATATATATATATATATATATATATAGCTATATATATATATATGTGTGTGTGTGTGTGTGTGTGTGTGTGTGTGTGTGTGTGTACGTGTAGTGTGTAGCACATATAAAGTATTTTCGTGTTGAAAAGGGACTATATAAATTCACTCGTTAAAAGGACAGGAAACACTTCAGATCCACACACTCCTTTTCTCTTTCCTCTTTCATTCCACATATACCTTTTTCACGCAAAATCGTTCTATTCTGTGAAACGTCGTCATAAAGAAGCAGAGCTAAGAAACGGGACTTTGAATAGGTGAACGAGGGGCGAGGGATTACTTCCATTGAATTTCAGAAAAGATGTTAAAAGCAGTATGAAAGCTTCCATAATCATGTTATGCCACGACAGCTCTCTTTCTGGGTAAGCTGGTTGTCTTTGAGTACCACCGTGAAAATCTGTGGTCGGAATTTTTGCATCGATAGAAATTGAAAGTGTGAGATAAAAAAAAATCGAATGCTGTCTTTTATATATTTTTTTTCTGGTCTAGTCATCCTATTCGACTGAGTGGTTTTCATAGTGTGGGGTTCCGGGTTGCATCCTGCCTCCTTAGGAATCCATCAGTTGCTGACTATGTGCTCTTTCCAGGAGCACGCTCTTCTGCATTAGTCCTGGAGCTACTTCAGCATCTAGTTTTTCGAGGTTCCTTTTAAGTGATCTTATTATATTTATTATTATTATTATTATTATTTGGAATTTAATGAACATTGTAGAGACTTAGTATGTAAGAGTAGTTCTCTCGGTTCTGGACTTTAAAATATGAAATGTATTTAAGTGCAAAGGGAAACGAGTAATCTATGAAAACAATGATAGGAAATAGAGACCAATCTCGGAGTCATTTATTAAGTTTATAACCAACAGCAAAGGAAAACCAAACCTTTTCTTTTTTTTTCAGCCTAGGTAACAGTAACAAATTAGTTTTAAAGAGTTAGGTCTATTCTCATTAATTCTCATTGTCTCGTTGCTGTCTAACATCGTTTTTACCGAGGTTCAATACCTTATTGGTTGCAAGAAGTTAATACAAACTGTGACCAAATTATAGACTGATCTTACTTCGTCATGTAAGGTAATCGTTAGAATTTTAGAAGTTCAAAGTGGTTGCTGGCAGTGTTTTAGCCATCCACGTCGACTTACAGCTCCTCTCATGGTCCCTTTGGGCTTACTTGTCTTTTCTATTTGGTATTCCTCAATTTTTTTTTTTTTTTTTTTGTTTTTTTTTTTTTTTTTTTTTTTTTTTTTTTTTTTTTTTTGTCTTCATACCAGATCGCTCACTTATCAGGAACCGTTGGGTTTATAGCGTTTTCCATGACATTTAAAGGACAGGCCACTAATATTCTTTTTTATATGATGTCTTTAATTGAACCGTTGAGGGGAGTCAATTTGCCAGCAAAACAATGGAAACGGTAAACCAGAATCCGCTGAAATGAAATCTTATTTGCCTGGTCTGAAGGCAGCGAATCAAACGAAAATTAAGTTTCCTTGTAACGTAAAGCCTCTGATAGGCATCGCTGTGTGTTCAGGGAATTGGTAAAGGCTCTCAGCGAGCCTTTCATCTCTGAGACCCTGGCAAGCGTTTTTTTTCTGTTTCGTAGTTAATTTCCGGTTTGGATTTGATACACAAAACGCGGGAATTATTTGAATGCTGGATGTCTGTGAATGACAGACTTGCTATTGTTTTCCATATCAGAGATTAGTTGTAATCATTCCGTGCATTCTGCGTATACAATCAAGTTCTACGTGAATTTATAATTGCAGCTGTGCCTGCAATTATACGAACACTAAAACTGTATTTTTTACATTCTGATTCATTTCATGAAACAATGATCCAGTCTACAGCAGAAAAGAAGATTAAATGAAAGATCATTTTCAAAACTGTAGTACCTCGGGAAAATAGCAGCCATCGTGCCATAAAGTTATCTACAAAGGCACAATAGCAAGAAGTATTTGTCTGACATTTCAGTTAAGTGGATAAACTTCCGAAA
Source organism: Macrobrachium nipponense (assembly GCF_015104395.2). Taxonomy (NCBI): domain Eukaryota; kingdom Metazoa; phylum Arthropoda; class Malacostraca; order Decapoda; family Palaemonidae; genus Macrobrachium; species Macrobrachium nipponense. The sequence continues at coordinate 67,632,293 of NC_087201.1, forward strand.
AGGTTTCATTAGGCTTCATCCGGATGATTGTATAATCCTGTATAAAAAGAACCACAAAAACAAGTAAACAGCACAAAAGGTTTCATGTGGGAACATGTAAAGAATAAAGCTGTAGAGTTACAAATGTTCATGTATCGTAAAATCTTGGCAGGAATTACTTAATGATTTTGTATTTAATTAGTCAACTGATAATAAAATTAAAACTTTTAGACACCAGAAACTTAAAAGATAAGGAACACCCCCCAACCCTAAATACATTAATTCTAGAAAAACTTTTATCCTTGCTAGAGCTGATTTTCTGAGTCAAAGGCACTCTTGAAGTCGGCAATATGTTCTCATATTCTCTTTCTTCCAAAGTTTCTTCTCGTCCCCTTCTGTTCTTCTCTCGGCCTCCTCTTCAACCTCCTCTTCTTTCTCCCCTAAGTTTTTTTTTTTTTAATGCGTGAGATAACCAGCCACCAGCGTCTATTGTTGTGTCTTTACTCAAGGCCTAGGGCCTCCCCACCTTTCTTTCTTTTCATTTTTCTTTTTTTTTGCCCTTTTTTCTGACACCAATGGTGTAGAGCGATCCATAAGTTCTACGATCAGGACAACAGAGGTTTATTGTCTACGGGTGCGCTAAAGGACAGATTCCCCGTAGCCTTAGGGAATGCTGCTTTACAGCAGACGACCAGCCATTTCTAAACCAACTATCCCTGTAAGGCCTATCATGAAGTGAAGATGATTTATATTAGTTTAAAAACTTGTCTGGTACGCTGGTATGTTGGTTAGTGACGTGACATGCTGCTCAGATGTCTCGAGTTCGCCCCTCAACCAACATTCTTTGAAAGCTTGAATTTCAAATCAATGGCCCCCGTGGGTTTGTTCATTGTGAATAGGTTTCATCCACTGAAATAATAATGAGCATAACCTGACCTGCGCTAACGTCAAATCTACGAGGGTAGTACCGAGTTCTTCGACGGTCATGCTTTTCCCATTGTTGCTGGCTGCCTTTCACCATCTCATTGTCTGATTTCTACCAAGACACTGAAATGTTTTTATTTCAAACTATAGAAATTCGAATGCAGATTTCATTCCATATGCATTTCCATTTATTTAACCAGTCCACAAGTCTTTAGTCATTAATTTATACCAGAATATTACTATCCATAGAAAGATAAATGTTAGTTACTTAATTACAAATGGATATTTTCCAGCGTTGTCAGAAACTGCCGTATCTGAACTTGTGGAAAAGAGCAGTCAATTAAGGGTGCGTTCACACCAAATGCGTCGCGTCGAGTCGAGTCACATCAATTTGACTCTACCCTGTTCACACCAAATGCGTCAACTTCAGTCAAGTCTGTACTCATTTGCATTTTATTTCCGCGACAGTGGAACAGTAGCTTTTTATAAGAATGGGTGTAAACTCTCTTGGTGAAATTAATGCTTTGGTGTGACTTTGGCGTCGCAAACGTAAAAAAAGTAAACCTAGAACCTGGGTGCATCATTTGAACACCAAGAGGCAACAATTTGACATCGCGTATTCAAGAACATGACCTTTTTCCCCTTAAAGGAAATAGTCATGGCCACAGCTAAGAGTAAAAATAGATCGACGTGAAATGAAGGGCAACAGTGTGTATTTTATAACTACGAGTATCTGTTTATTTATTTATTTTGTCATTTATTTTTTTCTTTTCCAATACTGATCTTTTCTGTCTGTTTATCCTTTTACCTCTGTTACTTCTGTTACTTCTTTTTTTGAATGAACACCATAATATTCTTAGAAAGCTCGAATTTCAAGTCATTGGACCCTGTGGTGGGCTTGTTCCATATGAATACGGCTCATCTTCTCAATATAATAATAATAATTAATAATAATATAATAATAATAATAATAATAATAATAATATAATAATAATAATAATAATAATAATAATCAAACACAAACTTCTTTCAGTTTTCTTCTGAAGGTTGAAAAGAAACCCACAAAATCACTGTGTAACGTGTTATTTCTAAGTATTTACATTTAATTTTATCCACACTCGAGTACTTTCAGGCCCTATCTGGCCCATTTTCAAGAGATGTTTGGGTTGTCAGCCAGAAGACTGCTGGGCCTTGACCCAGGCTGACAACCCAAACATCTCTTGGAAATGGAGTGTGGAGTAAAATTAAATGTAAATACTTAGGAGTTAACACGTTACACAGTGTTTTGTGGGTTTCTTTTTCAATAATAATAGTAATAATAATAATAAGAATAGACATACATAAAAAAGTGAGGTTATAAACCCTATTCCTTTCTACCTTTTTTTTATTTTTTCAGGCCTGGTCAAGAACAGGACCTCTGGTTGCCCGTCCCAACTACCCCTAAGAATTCGCATGTCAGTCAACAATCATGGCATTGAGGAATGAGAATTATTGGCTAATAATAATTCACTGACACAAAACTCGTGCGTAACGTTGGCCATTTGTTTCTTCAGGGACCCGTAGGCAGGCTCAAGGTCCTGGGAGCTGTGGTGGGACTTACTGCCGTCCCGGGACCTGTGGCAGGCAGGCCCACTGTCCCAGGACTACTGCCAGGCTCCCCGCCGTCCTTGGACCCATGGTGGGCAGGCCCGCCGTCCTGGGACCCGTGGTGGGCAGGCCCACCATCCCGGGACCCGTGGCCGCAAGCCCGCCATCCTGGGACCTGTGGTGGGCCTCCCCGCCATCCCAGGACCTGAGGCTGGCCTCCCCGCCGTCCCGGGACCTGGGGCAGGCTCGCCGTCCTGGGACCCGTGGCAAGCCTCCCTGCCGTCACGGGACCTGTGGCAGGACTCCCTGCCGTCCTGGGACCTGTGGCGGGCCTCCCTGCCATCCCGGGATCCATGGCGGGCAGGCCCGCCGTCTCGGGACCCGTGGCGAACAGGCCCACCATCCCGTGACCACTCAACACCTTAACTTATCTTTAGGTTGGGAATATGCCACTTATTCCTCACATGGTTCCTGGAGCTCCCACAAATCTTATCGATTTCCTCGGCTTCTGGATTCCCCTGACTTTCCTAGGATTTTGTAGATTCTTGGCATTTTTATGTGGCTTCAAACGATAATAAAATATTTGATCATATTTATATCTGTACTATTTCAATATCCATCGAGAATTAACAAAGGAAAGTTATTTCAAAACAATCTTATCCTCAACTTACATGATCTGATCCGTCTTTATGAAGCCACCACAGACTTCATCTCGCCATTCCCTGAAGACGGACACCTGCCTCTGCCCTTTAAAGTTGTCCTCATCCAGGCATCTCTATTTCTCCTGGACGTTCTTCAGTTTCAAGACCAATTTCTCCTCGCTCCTCTCAGCTTTCGATTCTCGTCTTCCGGTTGGTCGTTCTGCTCGCCCTGGAAACGGTCTTCCTCTTCAGCGACTTGAGGCGACGATTTCGTTCCTCTAGAAGGCATGTCAGCTTGTTCCTCTTGAGTTTCAAAGCCTGAACTTCACACTGGAGTCCACACTTCGTCTGTGAGGTCTTCCACTTCTTTCTGCAGGCGCTGGATCCTGAGCTCGAGGTCTTTCCTGTCGGATTCGCGCTTTTTGGTCGCGTAGTTTTGTTCCTGGATGAGCCTCGTCATCCGCGCCGCTTCTTTGGTCTTTAGCTGCAGGTCTTTCTCCTCCTCTCATAGGAGTTTCTCTTGCCTCTCAACCTGGCAGTTTGTCTCTGCCAACTGCACTGTCAGTTCCTTTAGCTTCTCATATAGGGTATCGTTTCTCTGCCCGATTTTCTGTGTTGATCTTAAGGATCTTGTCTTCCAGCTGTCGTTTCTCCCTCTTCTCTTGACCGTTCTATTTCTTCAGAAACAACGTCTCAGCTTCGAGCGAGTGGGCCTTTTATTGCCAGACATGCTGTTGCAACACCTCCTCAGTAATTTGAATCACACGAGTGCGTTCTTCTCTTCCGCCCGCCTTCTGAATCTCTTCATGGTAGTCGACGAGCCTCTGTTGCAGTGAAGATTATCCTGTAAAGTTCACCTTCTGCTCTCTCTCTGGTATGGCCTGCAAGGCCGCAATTCTCTCCTTCAGTTCCTTTTCCTTGGGGTGTTCAGCTCCATCATCAGTAGTCAGGAGAAACCTCACCAGTGAATAGGCAGCCACAATAAGCAAGATGACTGACTATTCCTGCGTTGGAATTTTCTCCAGATGTTTCGAACAACATCTGGACAACAACGTCCCAACAACAGCTGCTGCCAAGGCCAAAATATAGCCACATTTTCATCCAACTGGAATCCATGTCTGAAGTGTGTTACCTGCAGGTTGCAGAAGCCATACGCAGTTCTCCTCTCTCTCTCTCTCTCTCTCTCTCTCTCTCTCTCTCTCTCTCTCTCTCGATTTTTCCTTGATTTTCTATATTTTACGGGAGATATTTCGATTTAACATAATATAGCTGCACATATTCTGATTTTTAATTATGCCTCGTCTCTTGGTGTTATAATCTGTTGAAATCTCTCTCTCTCTCTCTCTCTCTCTCTCTCTCTCTCTCTCTCTCTCTCTCTCTCTCTCTCTCTCTCTCTCTCTCTCCTGTACGGGATCTTTTTAGTTCTCAAGTTTGTACTAACATCAGGGATTTTTATGCAGTACGTATCTTTTCTCTCTCTCTCTCTCTCTCTCTCTCTCTCTCTCTCTCTCTCTCTCTCTCTCTCTGCCGCCTTGCGGGATTTTTTATTTTATCTATTAAAACAAATTTGGGGAATATCCTTTATTTACCTTTTTTTCTATAAATAATACAATACTAATTACAGGCGGGAAATGGGAACCAAGGAAAAAATTTCCATTTTTCTGAAGTAAGTTTTATTTTTATTCAATTTTAGAAGATAACTATAAGATACAATGCTAAATAAATTAGCCGAGGACATCAAGAGAAATAATATATATACAGTATATATATATTAATTATATAATCTATATTATATATATACATATTATATATATATATAGATATGATATATAACAATTAACTACTCAACCATAATGATTTTCAAAAACTATTAGGTAAGTTTAAGATTTAAATTTATATCATATAGATACAAGGAAAAGATAAAACGAAATTTAATCATATGAAATTTTGTCCTATATAAAAGTGAAAATAAGATATAAAGGGGTACAATTTGATGAGAACATAACTTGGTTCGTAAATTGAAATGCAATATAGAAATAAAGTACAAAATCCTAACAACCCCATTTCTATTTAAAGGCAAATGACACTAGACTATCTAAGACTGACGTCAAAAATGACTCGACGCGAGATGACGTCACTCGATGCATTCGATGTGAACGGTTTCTTTCAAAGGCCTATAGAAAGCAGACGTGGTTCGGAAGTCACGTAAAGCCGTTGGTCCCGTTTCTGAATAACCGTTGGTTCCATGCAACGTAAAAATACCATACAAACAAACAAACAAACCATAGAAAGCAGTGTAAAACTGGGTTGCGATTCACGGTGAGTCATGAATTAGCGTGACTCGACGCGACGCGAAGGACGCGACGTATTTGGAACTCAAGAGGAGCGCATTTTTCAGGTCTATGAATCATATACAGTATTACGATTTATGAATTTTAATTACGATGTTAAGTTTGGTATATTAATATATATTTATTTCGGAAGGACTGGAAAGGAAAATCAGGAAGTAATTAATTAAACACTGATATCCTGCATCAGTAGCCTCCAGTATTTCAGTTGAAAGTCATACGCATTTCATATTCTAACTTGTAAACTAGCCTTGTCATGATTTTTCTTGGCCGCAGTTTGTTTAATAAATTGAAAATGCTATATAACGAAATTATTCATTACTGTGTTCTCTAGCAAAAATGTACATCATTGAAATCAAATAATTTTTTGACAATGACCTCACAACATACGGTTTATGTCAAAGTTAGGCCTGGTCGGTGAAGTCGACATCAAACAAGTAACCATTGATAGCTATATCTATCTGTATGTCGTTGGCAAAAATGCAATTATCCATTGGGAGCCTATGAAGAATGAAGGAATGGATTCCAGGGTCAATTATAAGGAAGTAAATTAATGAGGAAAAAATTTATGCAGATTATGTAACTGAATGCGTGTATAACTCGCGCACTCTCTCATACCTGAAGCCAATGAGCATTGCGCAGGATTTATGTGCACGTTAAAAATAGAATACAGTTGTTATAACTGTAGCGTTAATAACGGTATATTATATTTAATCAGAAATAATGAACCTGCAATCCATTGCCACAGCCATTTAATCATCACTGCTTTAAAAACAATTTTTCCATTAATAAATTCACAAACAACTAAATACAAATTTACAATGGTTTCATAGTAGCGAGTGTCGATGAAGTGAATCATGAAAGGCGAGACTGAATTCCCTTCGGAATCATGTAATGACACGATGCCGTGCAAAATAACTCTTCGGCACGCGACTCTGAAATAATTAGTTAGTTGATATCTTGTTCCGACTACAGAAACTAATTGAAGTTCTTGGTATTCTGAAAACTTTGATAATCGTACCAAGAGATTAAAGAACATAGCTTCACTGTCAGCACCCATATTTCATACATATGATACTTGTGTTTTATGAATACTTCAACTTGGATACGTTTGGAGTGTAATGAATTCATTAAGTTTCCTATTCAGAAATTAATGTTATACGATAATAATGAAATGATCATTCATCATACTATTTTGCATTAGTGTTTTAGATACGATAGTTTTTTCTTTTTTCAGGTCTTGCTCCACTTTGATTTGAATACTTTACTTAAATTACTACGCTTATGATTTTGCGTTCTAAATTCTCTCCTCGGGACGAGTTCCATAAGCATGTGGTTTAACGGCTACTTTCAGAAGTTGAAATACTGCGTAACATTTCTCGTTTATCTCTGACACTGACACTCCAAAACCGGTATTTTCATCTCGCACTCCATTAGCTTTCTAAAGAGCGCAGCTTCAGCTGCTATTCCCGGAAAATCTTGCTCATAAAGTACAGTAGAATTAACCAAACATTTTTTTTCGTGGAAATTTCCCGCAAACAGGAAAGTAGATATCATATTTAGTCTGATCTGGGTCTTCTAAAATGAATGCGTGTTTGCATTCCACGCACTAGAACATAAGCACACTTCCATTAAATATAACTTTATGCGGCCGGATGGCGAAATTGCTTTCATTTACGTAAATGAACCGTGAGGGAAGAGAGCAATGTTTCCCATAGTTACTGGTTTCAAATATGCGGCGTTGAATTTTGCCTTTCTCGCTCAAATATACCGGCGGACGTGTCCTTTCTGTCATTTACCTCCACAGAGGTTGATCTTTAAATAGACAAACAAATACAAATATGGAGTAATGGACCGCCCTAAGTGATAAGGTATTCAGTTATTGAAAATTAACGAATAAATAAATAAACACCTGTAGAGCATAGGTATGAATGTAGTGAACATTTGTTTCAAAAAGGAATTTGGATATGTACAATCTACTGTAGACCATTCTTAGCCCCGTTAGTGTGTGAAGTTCTCATTCAATTTAATCTTGGGAACAAAGGCTTCCAGTTCATTTTTCATATTGTCACTTCGGGTCTTTGATAGCAAACACTCAAATTCTACTTACTGTCTGGGAATGAACACTGTGGGGTTAAGACATCACTGGCACCCAGGGAAGGTTGTGGGAAGGGGGAAAAAAAAGTAGAAATTACAGAAAACTACAGAATTAGTGTCTAATCCATAGTTTTTGAGGTTGCTGAGATAAATAGGACATTCAGCTGCAATAAGGAGGTGGGGTGAGAAGCAACTATCTTAACAGGAGTGAGAGAGAGAGAGAGAGTTTATCGGTTGTAATCTGAGAATTCCTGGGTATTGCCAGGTTGGTCAGGTAATATATATTATAATATATATATATATATATATATATATATATATATATATACTATGTATGTATGTATGTATGTATATATATATATATATATATATATAATATATATATATGTTAATATATATATATATATATATATATATATATATATATATATATATATATATATATTATTAGTGAATCAGTTTTAATAATATGGCTATGTATGTAAAACCTTTAACATTGTACATTTCTATTATATGAAGAAGATAATACTGAACAATAAGTAAATCGATCTAAATGAATACTGCTTTTCTTGTGTAGCTAACCACCTACTTGCTATATACTACACATGTGTAATTTGTGTCTCAGTCCATTCATTTTTTTTAACTCTCTGGTAGATGGCCGCCCAGAGCATGTCGACAGCTGAAACGTCAAAGCAAATAAAACTAAGCTAACAGAAAACCAAAAAACCCTGATATACTATTGTAGATTCACATCAGCCGTGCAATTGACGTCTAGGCCAGTCCCTTACGACGCTCCTGATTGGCTGTTAAGCCAAGCCCTGTGATTGGCTTTATCAACGGCCAATCAGGAACGTCGTAAGGGACTAGCCTAGATAGCAATTGCACGGTTGATGTGAATCTACTATAGACTCACGCTGCTGAAAGATTATAAGTTAACCCTTAAACGCCGGAGCAGTAAATAAAAAAATGACTCCCGTATGCGGAGGGGTTTGGGGGGTTTGGAAGTGAGCGCGTAAGCGGAAAAAATATTTTTTCAAAAAATCACAGCGCGCTTAGTTTTCAAGATTAAGAGTTCATTTTTGGCTCCTTTTTTTGTCATTGCTTGAAGTTTAGTATGCAACCATCAGAAATGAAAAAAGTTATCATTATCATATATAAATAATGCGATATATGATAGCGCAAAAACGAAATTTCATATATAGAATTGTATTCAAATCGCGCTGTGCGCAAAACGGTTGAAGGTAACAAGTTACTTTTTTTTTCGTTGTAATGTGCACTAAATTGCAATCATTTTGATATATAACACATTGTAAAACGATAAAAGCACACAGAGAAAATATTATCACAAAATAATGCATGAATTCGTAACGCGCTTACGTAAACACATATTTTTTTCAAAAAATTCACCATAAATCTAAATATTGTCCTAGAGACTTCCAATATGTTTCAGAATGAAGACAAATGATTGAATATTACTATACTGTAAGAATATTAGCTTACAAATGCAGTTTTCGGCCATATCTGACGAGCTAAAGTTGACCGAATGTCGAATTTTTTATATATATATTTTTTATATGCAATTATTTCGGAAATAAGAAAAGCTACAACTTTCAAATATTTTTCGTTTTATTCTACATGAAATTGCGCACATTTTCATATATAAAACTCTATGAAATGCCTAATATGAAACGGAGCAAATATTCCGAGAATGGGACTTACGCATTTCGGAGATTTGTGGCGGAGAATCCGCGCGCGGAGGGAAGGAAAGTTTTTTAAAAATTCACCATAAATTTAAATATTGTGCTAGAGACTTCGAATTTGTTTCACGATGAAGATAAATGACTGAATATTACTAGACTGTAAGAGTTTTATCTTACAATTGCGTTTTCGACCATTTCGGTAGAGTCAAATTTGACCGAACGTGGTTTTTTTTCTATTTATCGTGATTTATATGCAAATATTTCGGAAATGAGAATAGCTACAACCTTCAACTATTTATTGTTGTATTATACATGAAATTGCGCACATTTTCATATATAAAACGTTATGTAACGGCTAATTTAAAATGGTGCAAACATTACCACAATCGCACGTATGATTTTTTCGGAAGAGTTACCGCGCGGACGTAAAGAAAATGTTATTTTTTTCATAAATTCACCATAAATCGAAATATTGTGCTAGAGACTTCCAATTTGTTGCAAAATGAAGGTAAATGCTTGAATATTACTAGAATATAGGCGTTTTAGCTTACAATGCGTTTTTTCGACCATTTCGGTAGAGTCAAAATTGACCGAAGGTTGAAAAATTTGTCACTTATCATTTTTATATGAAAATATTTCAAAATTGATAAAAGCTACAACCATGGGTTGTTTTTAGGTTGGTATTGTGCATGAAATTGCGCACATTTTGCATATATAAAACTTTATGTAAGGCTAAAAACTTTAAAAATGGGTGCAAACATTACCACAATCGCATGTATGATTATTTTCGGAAGAGTTACCGCGCGGACGTAAGGAAAAAGTTTTTTCATAAATTCACCATAAATCGAAATATTGTGCTAGACACTTCCAATTAGTTGCAAAATTAAGATAAATGATTGAATATTACTAAAATATAAGAGTTTTAGCTTACAATTGCGTTTTTCGACATTTCGGTAGAGTCAAAGTTGACCGAAGGTTGAAATTTTGGCACTTATCGTTTATTTATATGAAAATATCTTAAAACTGATAAAAGCTACAATCATGAGTATTTTTTTGTTGTATTCTACATACAAATGCGCACATTTTCATATATAATACTCTATGTAACGGCTAATTTAAAATGGTACAAAAATTATGTCAAAGTGACGAAATAATTTCAGAGATGTGTCACAGATACTTTTTAGTGCGGCAAGAAAGAAATTCGCGCTTGCGCGCCTGCGTAACGATTGTAAACAAAACAACACCTTGATCCGTGAACTCCCAGCATCCCCCAAGGCGCGTGATTCAAGAGTTTTCGGCTGGTAGGCCTAAAAGTATTTTTCCGCGAATTTTTAAAAAAACTTTTGTATGTCGACGTAAAATACGTCCAGTCGGCACCCGAGAGACAAAAAATGTCGACGTAAAATACGTCCAGTCGGCGTTTTAAGGGTTAAATAGAGATGACTATAAAAACTAAGTGCCTGATGAGAATTAGTATTTCTTTCATAAATCTGCTAATCGATTTCCGATTTCTATGCACGAACTTGCATGAAGTGCAGTACGTTACTTTCTCCGTGTGTAGGATAATAATTTCTTATTTAGGCGCTAGATCCGCTGAATAGCCTGAAGCAGAATCCAAATAGAATGAAGAGCTTATTAATATAAAGACCTAAAAGATACACATCTACCACGCGAGAAAGGGAGAGAGAGGGAGAGTGTCCAATAAGTGCTTTTGAAACACTTCCTCTGGAGTGCAAAACGGACTTAACGTGTGGTTAAAGGAGACGGACAGGGGTCCTCATGAGGGGAAGCGTCATGCCCTCTGCAGTGTCCTTCATCAAGACAAAAGATATTTGCAACACTACTAAGGAACCCTTTAGTGTTTAGATAATCACTGAAACTTCTCGAAAAGTGTTCGTTGTATGACGCCTGTTTTCCGTCCCAGTGACCTTGATGCATCTGGAGGCATTGTTTCCTTTGAGTAGATACGCTCTATGTCGCTCTTCTCCAACAGCTCAGTCTGACTTTGTTGCTCATCTCCAATAGCTGAGTCTGTCTTTGTTGCTCTTCTCCAACAGCTGAGTCTAACTTAGTCTCTCTTCTCCAACAGCTAAGTCTGACTTTGTCTCTCTTCTCCAACAGCTGAGTCTGACTTTGTTGCTCTTCTCCAACAGCTGAGTCTGTCTTTGTTGCTCTTCTCCAACAGCTGAGTCTGACTTTGTCTCTCTTCTCCAACAGCTGAATCTGACTTTGTTGCTCATCTCCAACAGCTGAGTCTGTCTTTGTTGCTCTTCTCCAACAGCTGAGTCTGACTTTGTTGCTCTTCTCCAACAGCTGAGTCTGTCTTTGTTGCTCTTCTCCAACAGCTGAGTCTGACTTAGTCTCTCTTCTCCAACAGCTGAGGCTGTCTTTGTCACTCTTCTCCAACAGCTAAGTCTGCCTTTGTCGCTCTTCTCCAACATCTGAGTCTGATTTTGTAGCTCTTCTCCAACAGCTAAGTCTGACTTTGTCGCTCTTCTGCAACATCTGAGTCTGCCTTTGTCGCTCTTCTCCAACACCAGATTCTGACTTTGTCTCTCTTCGCCAACAGCCAAGTCTGACTGTCTCTCTTCTCCAAAAGCTGAGTCAGAAACCATTTCTGCTGCTGAAGTTCGACGTTGCTGAGCTATTCAGCACTAGATGATTAATCTTCGTTCCCCCGTAAACGATGAATTAGTCTTCCTAAAAAATGTCGATGGTGTTGCTTCTAATTTCAAGAGATGAGTCAATGATGCTTAAATGCTCGATGGTTCCATTCCATATTCAATCTGATTGATGAATTCCCAGGTGCTAATCAGTCATGGTTCTATCTCATATTTTTTTATCTATTAGTTTATATCATTATCTATATTCTATATTCCTCTTTACGTCTCTAGCCTTGTTTTTTTACGCTTTATTACAATGTGTAGTATAATCATTTTAGACTTTAGAAGTGATTCGTTGTCTTGGTTCGAGGGAAGAACAAAGAGAAAGTTACCCTCAGCCCATGTTATGATCAGGGGAGGTCCTCCCCACTTGTTGAAGAAATTTAATTAGTCCCAGTTCCAAGTTTCACCCAACTTGACCTCCAGGCATGATTGGCTTTGTTACCTCGCATTGATTGTCGTGTACGAGAGTTTTCTTCTTTTGTTTTAGGAAACTCGATGCGTTGTGTAGTTATTTGAAATATGATAGAATTCTAATCAAGCCCTTCTGATGACTCATTGTAATTCTCGTTTGTTTTGTCTAAATATAAATATGCAATTGATACTTATTGATATATTTATATTTTCATACTTATGGATATAGTCATACTTTTACACTTATGTGGTACATATCTGATCTATTTTAGCACACCTGAAATGTACCTTATATTTTGAATGAATATACCTGTTAGTGAGCGTGTTACCGTTTTTCTCTGAAACTAGCTTATCCCAGAGATTAATGTACGATGAAGAATATAATGATAATTTCAGTTCATTTTTAGTTCACGAGTAACATTACCTACCTGGCTACAACATCGTTTTAAGAGAGTAGAGAGAGAGAGAGAGAGAGAGAGAGACGAGAGAGGGAGAGCGAGAGAGAGAGAGGGAGGGGGGAGAGAGAGAGAGAGCAGTCTATGATGAAAAAAGATATAGTATATATCTGAAGAGCTAGAGAGATTTTGAACGTGTTAAAGTAGATCTTCCTCGTTTCTGTAATGATCTTGAAAGTCAAGCCAACCTAAAGGGTCTTCAGGACGCATAAACAACCGACTAAAAAAAATATTGAACGTGTTTACACGGAAAGCCGTAGACGAGCCTCAAGCACTGGACGCGACTATAAGAGAGTGGCTAGGAAGTGGCTACTCGGTCTATTTTCTGGCCACACCACAGTCGCTCACCACCAGTGGCCAAGGATAAAAAAACGTTATTTCAAATCAGAGTGCGCACACGAAAGATTTTGTTCGAGATACTTTGGCTGCAGTAGGTGATTGACCGGTTGAGGGCACATGCCAATAGTGTCACAATGACATCTAGAGAGATAATTGCCTGTGAATCTTTGATTACGGAGGTGCAGAAAAGACAAGCTCTCTATGATTTTACAGTAGAGGTATATAGTTATAAGCATATAAATGATAGATTATGGGCAGAATATAATGCTACTTCATACATTTAATACGTGTATCACAAAAGCTATATGTACTATCTACATACTATACATGTTGAAAAAAATATCGACATATTCTCTTCCCTTCTCCTCCTAATCAATTATCAATTCCTTTGCATTAAAGAATATATAACATAAAGTACAGTATACAATTGCATAACATATCGTCGTATGTAAGAAGATTATCAATATATTGTGACGAAGTGCCAAGTATCTGGTTACTACACTTACCATTCATTAATTGTTACCTCACAACAGCCAGACACCCGAACCTTCATCACAGGTACTAAACGACTGAATACTCTAAAGGCAACAGTGATCCCTTAAATAACTTACCAGTATTGCAGAAAATCAGATTAAGTTCATCAAAAACAGGTGTGAGGTAATCTCTGGTAATTAAATTAATTAAAGGGCATCACTCCATCAACAACTTTAAAAGTCTAAGTATTTCCCTGATTTCAGAAGTCTAAGTTCTTCCCTGGTTCTAAGTAACTTCAAGTAAATTGAAGGAAAACAGATCAATCACCACTCTATGTTTCTACCTAAACTAATCATAAAAATATACTGGTATAAAGAAACACTTATAAAATTTTAAATACAAAAATTTATTATTAAACCCAAAATTATGAGTGAAATTCAACAATATCAGGGAAAATTACTGTTGCTTGAAAACAAAGTAAAGTTTAATTGATTCTTGAATCAATTAAGTAAATTAAATCAAAATTAATTTATCACAAAATTCAAGAAAATTAATTCAATCAAAATTCAAGTTGTTTAGGTAAAAACTAAAATTTGGAAGTTAATTCACAAGTGCTAAACAACAATGAAACTTGAAAAGAATTCTAAGTAAATGCAAATTAATTCATAAGTGTTAAATTCAATTAAATGTGCAATGATTAATTAATGAAAACAACTAAGTTAATCAAATTGTGAATACAAATGAAAAAACAGAAAAATGTGAAAAATACCAAAATTGTAAAACACTAATCACACAGAATATAAATAAAACACACACTTCAATAAGAAAATGGATAAATGAACTTCAAATGAAACAAACACAAAAGAAAAATTTGCAATGTGTAAAAATGTAGATTGTTTTTTCAGCCAATTGTAAATATTAGTTGCAACAAATAAAAAATAAAACACTATACCTTGGTACCAAATTTTCTTTCTTTCTGCTGCAGCCTGTTCCAAAAAATTCAAAAAAATTCACAATTCATATTTCACCAAAATAGGTGCTGTGCTTTCTTCAGATTCCACAAAACGCACCAAATAATACTAAATAACTCTAAGAAATATCAAATCTGAAAGTTTACGAGTTACGAGTGACCAATTTACATTACGTTAATGTAATCTCAAGTGTGTCGGGAGAGAGAGAGAGAGAGAGAGAGAGAGAGAGAGAGAGAGAGAGAGAGAGGGAGATGTCTGAACGCAATGCAATTCTAAGTAACAATGAAATCTTTTGCTCTCGGAAACTGAACAGTGGAGATGGCACAAAACGTTTTGGGCATGAGAAAGATGATGCAATCCTTCTAGAAGTTTCTAATATGATGTAACTTTACAGGAAAATCGTGAAATCTACACATGGCATTCGGCAAAGACGTATGCATATGAAACGAGTCATGAACGTATTAGCTCAACAAAGACACGTATTCAAACTCGATCGAAGCAAAAGTCCTTATCAGACGCGATGACAGAATTCCCAAACACAACAAAGACCTCGAGATCTCTTTAATCAAACATGTTGATAGATTAGGAAAGCAAATCAGAGACTTTGGGGTCTCTTATCAGCAGGGCGTTTAACATAATAGGGAAACAATTCTAGTTCAGAATGGACAAAGATAATCTCTCTCTCTTTTCATTCTAACGTTATATACTTTCTTTTACATTATGTATTGCGAAATCTGAACAACACATTTTAAGACATCCTAACTCCAAGCTAGCTAAGGAATCTGAAAAATGTTGCAAAACTCTTTATATAACATTTTTTACAGTCTAGGAAAAGATATATGCATTTTGAAAGTAGCAACATATAATAATATAAAATAATAATAATAATATATATATATATATATATATATATACATATATATATATATATAAAATATATATATAGACCTATTATATATATATATACATATATATATATAGAAAAATAATAAATATATATATCATAAATATATATAGTATCACCTCTATATAATATATATATAAGATATATATAGATATATATATATTATACATATATATATAGTAGGTATATATATATATATATATATGATATATATATATATAATATAAAAATATATCATATATACATTATATATACATATATATATATATATAGATATATATATATATATCTATATATATATATATATATATATATATAGATATAGAATATATATATATATATATATATATATATAGCTATATATGTATATATATATATATATATATATATATATATATATATATATATATATATATATGATTATTATTATTATTATTATATGTTGCTACTTTCAAAATGCATATATCTTTTTCCTAGACTGTAAAAAAATGTTATATAAAGAGTTTTGCAACATTTTTCAGATTCCTTAGCTAGCTTGGAGTTAGGATGTCTTAAAATGTGTGTTCAGATTTCGCAATACATAATGTAAAAGAAAGTATATAACGTAGAATGAAAAGAGAGAGAGATTATCTTTGTCATTCTGAACTAGAATTGTTTCCCTATTATGTTAACGCCCTGCGATAAGAGACCCCAAAGTCTCTGATTTGCTTTCCTAATCTATCAACATGTTTGATTAAAGAGATCTCGAGGTCTTTGTTGTGTTTGGGAATTCTGTCATCGCGTCTGATAAGAACTTTGCTTCGATCGAGTCGAATACGTGTCTTTGTTGAGCTAATACGTTCATGACTCGTTTCATATGCATACGTCTTTGCCGAATGCCATGTGTAGATTTCACGATTTTCCTGTAAAGTTACATCATATTAGAAAACTTCTAGAAGGATTGCATCATCTTTCTCATGCCCAAAACGTTTTGTGCCATCTCCACTGTTCAGTTTCCGAGAGAGCAAAAGATTTCATTGTTACTTAGAATTGCATTGCGTTCAGACATCTCCCTCTCTCTCTCTCTCTCTCTCTCTCTCTCTCTCTCTCCCACGCACACTTGAGATTACATTAACGTAATGTAAATTGGTCACTCGTAACTCGTAAGTGTCAACATGGATAACTACTGTTGATGTTGCATGTGTTTGCGCTTTGCTACTGAAGAGAAAAGAAACCGCTGAGGATATTTATAAAATGATCAGCTTTATATTTCACTAACGCTGCAAGGGGTAGTATAATAAGATTTAGAAATATAAATGATTTATTAATTTGTATAAGGAAAAAGAAACAAAGAGGGCACTGTGTATGTGTATGCGTGCATACGTACATATATATATACATATATATATATATATATATATATATATATATATATATATATATATATATCTATACATATATATATATATATATATATATATATATATATATATATATATATATATATATATATATATATATATATATATATATATATATATATATATGTATATATATATATATGTACGTATGCACGCATACACATACACAGTGCCCTCTTTGTTTCTTTTTCCTTATACAAATTAATAAATCATTTATATTTCTAAATCTATTATACTACCCTTGCAGCGTAGTGAATAAATATAAAGCTGATCATTTTATAAATATCCTCAGCGGTTTCTTTCTCTTCAGTAGCAAAGCGCAAACACATGCAACATCAACAGTAGTTATCCATGTTGACACTTAGAAATCCAGCTGTCGCGGGCAGAAATAGTCTCGTTTGCGGGTACACATCAGTTGGTCACTAAGTATGTTGGTCACTTCGTTGCCAACTACTTTCCACTGAAAGTGCCCCGTGTACGGACAGCCTTAAAGTATAACGACGAACATTTCATTCTGGTACTCATTCATTTTAGGGACTTTTCACTCCTCCGTTCATACCCTGAGCGGTCTGGTCAGCCAATCAATTGAACTATTACACCTTGGAACCATTTAGCGACAATTTATTTGCTATCCCGATAAACACTTGACTCTCTTTTCTGAAAGCCTCGAACTGCCATTCTGCATACTCAAAACTGTTTACTTCACCACACAGAACAGTCTCCTCATACGGCATATTACCTCATTTGAATCTTTTAGACTAAGTTTCATTTGTTCATTAAACTTTTCACTCTTACATAACGTCAGCGCAACACCATAATCTAGTTATACTTGCTGAAATTCTCCCTCCCCCACATCCGGTCATCATTTATTTATGCCAGGGTATCATTTCCCCCTTGTTTAAATTCGCCCAAGCCTGCCTGCAGTCATTTATCGGTTTTTTATGTCTTTTGACATGGTGTGCGGAGTTTTGTGTTTAAAGTTTTAATGTGACATTTGTCAACAGAAGCTCAGGTCGTCTTCTGTTCCATCAGGCGACAAGAATATCTTCAATTAAGCCGAACTCTAAAATCTCTCGGAAAACTTGAACACACTTTCTGTTTGAGTTGGGATCATAAAAAAAACAAGTAAATAATGAGCAGAAGTTTCTTCGCTGCAATCGAGTTTTCTTTACAGCGTGTAGTGCTGAATGTGCAGTGGCCCATGAAACGTATGGCTAAGTTTTTAACCTTAATAAAATAATAACTACAGAGGATATAGGGCTGCAATTTGGTATGTTTGATGACTGGAGGGTGGATGGTCAGCACGCCAATTTGTAGCCGCCTAGCCTCAGTAGTTTTTAAGATCTGAGGACGACGGACAGAAAAAGTGCGGACGGACAACCAAAGCCGCCACGAAAGTTTCCTTTCACAAAAAAAAAAAAAAAAAAAAAAAAAAAAAAAAACAAAAACGGCAGAGGAGGTAATGTAACGAAACAGAAATAATCCGCGTCCCTTAGTGCAGAAGACGAGCCTTGCAACGTATTTACCAATTTCTCGCTCCTCTAATCCGCTTTTCCTAACAAGACTTATTCCAGAAATCTTTCTTCATTCGATGCTTACATTTATATCGGTCATCGATACCTGCCACTTCAGATCACTCGGTTTTAACGAGTTTTCATGCGCGATTTTTCTACCTTTAATTGTTCTTTCATTTTTTTATTCGTTCCTCTTAAACGTTCTTTGTCCAATTTTGATTTTGAGGTTTAAAGTCTAAGTAAACAGACTGATTACAATATTGCCATCATAAGGAATATAAACGT
The DNA here is from genome assembly GCF_015104395.2 of Macrobrachium nipponense. Taxonomy (NCBI): domain Eukaryota; kingdom Metazoa; phylum Arthropoda; class Malacostraca; order Decapoda; family Palaemonidae; genus Macrobrachium; species Macrobrachium nipponense. The sequence goes on from NC_087201.1 coordinate 67,650,988, forward strand.
CTCTTGTTGTAGGATATTAGAAATTTGTATCTGAAGATTATATTAGTGGTGATGTTCTAGAATGTTCCTTCAAACATGCATTATTTAGCATGACTTAATTTTTTTTATTATATATATACCTACAATTGAATTCGGGGGACTATGCTGATATATCAAGAATAAAATCAAACTTTTTAAACACAGTCAGTCAGAAATGTGTGCATTTTATTCTAGGAGTCAATAAGTTCTGGCATGCGGTGGTAGTAGACCTACTAATTTTTTTTTTTTTTCGAACAGTAAGACGAAAAAACTCTGTCTTATTTTCAAAACAACAGTTGCAAATCCTTTTTTAAGCTTGATTTTTTGTGGGCGAATTCGCATACGAAATGGAAAACAGGGTAAATCCTGGTAATCCGTCACAGTTGTTCAGTTTTTTTTTTCTTAACGAGTAAATATTAAACGGACAGTCGTTACTGGTTGAATATATATGGATCTGTTGTTTTATGAAGCACTCAAGGCCAACTATAAAAGGAAAGTGACGGGCATGAATTAAACAAAAATCCAGCATTTCATAGGTAAAGTTTTAAAACTGTTAAAATCAGCTATGATGATACGCATATTGTGCTGCATAGAGTACAACCTACTTCCACTTGGGTCATGCAGAACGAGTGTACAGCATTTTATAACTAATTCCCTTTATCGCATTTCTATTGTTGTGCCTCAAATAAAGTGAAGGAATTGTTGAAACAAAAATCATCTGAACGGTAACGTTTCAAACTGCATTCTTTTTCAACAAAAAGTTATCGTGCAGCCAAGTCCTAATCAAATTCACGACCTGTACGGAAGGAGTATGATGAAATAATGGATAGGAAAAGGGAAAAATGAAACTATGCAATTATGCACTGGACTACAAAATGTTATATACACATTATACAATATGGAGTGGTTCAGACTGAAAATTTCTCGCTGGGATTCAAAAACCAACTTTTGTGCAAGAACGCTGAGAAAATTGTAGCAGCACGTAACCGCAAAACTCTCTGGAGCAATGTGGTGGGTAATATGATATGAAGGGAGATTGGTGCCACAACTATAAAGTAGAAGGAATTAAAGCTGGAGAGAGAACTTTGGCCAATGAATACATAGAAATCATCTACTGCAATTCGTTTATTAAGATTAATACGCGCACATCCCTCCTTTACATTGAAGTAACGCCTCACAGATGGGAAGTTGATCAGATGCAAAATCGAAAAAGGTTCTGGATAATAATGTGCCATGTAAATGGACCACCACATCGTAGTACATATTAAGTATGGTTAAAGTTGAGTATATCTTAGTTTAACCAGACCACTGACCTGATTAACAGCTCTCTATGGCTGGCCCGAAGGATTGGATATTTTTTACGTGGCTAGGAACCAATTGGTTGCTCAGCAACGGACCTACAGCTTATTGTGGGACCCGAACTACATCGAGAAAATGAATTTCTATCGCCAGAAATAAATTCCTCTTGTTCCTTATTGGCAGAGCGGGAAATCGAACCCGGACCCTGAGATCGGGTTTTTTTTTTTTTAGTCGAGCACGTAACCCCCTAGTTCAACGAGAAACTATTAAGTATGGTAAGATCCCTTGAAGACGTGCTCTGTAATCTTCTTTGTTTAAGATTTTGAAATTCTCGAGCATTAGTATGTAAAAAAAACTACAAGACAAACAGGTAGGAAGCAAACTAGACTTGAAACTTTAGGTGCACCAGTATTTTCCTTCTAGTTAGAAGGCACGACTGAGCTCATCTCAGGCAACATCATAGATATTGAAAAGCAGTTTCCAACTCTGGTAGAGAAGGAAAGGGAGATGATTTTTCGGTTTTTTAATGTTCGTATATGAGTCCCTAGTGTAACGGGTGATATAATCTATGTCATTTATGAAGTCAATGAAAAGGAAAGGCAAGAAAAAAGTGGCCATTGGCAAATCACTTAGGATTAGGAAAAAGCTCCACTCAAGACCATCGATAACCCAGGTCAAAGAGTTAATAAATAAAGGCAATTGTCATAATTTCGATGCCTTTCATCAGAAGACCTGATTGTTGGGGTTCCATTAATCAATTCAGATGATAGAAATCTGCACTGCTAACTTATGAGCCAATGTAGTAGATGAATTGAATCAATACAGATAACTGAAGAGAAAACTGTGTGAGTGTATTAATTCGAAAACAAACAATATGGACCATCTTTACCTCGTATGGCACCCGCCCCTACAGAGAAAAGAAAAAGAAAATGAAAACCCTCCAAAAAATGTGGGTTTCAAAACTTTAAATTGCTGGTAACGAGAATTCAATAGAGGGTGACACGCATGTTGATTTCATTTCAGGAAAGCGATTTTCCATTTATTGCCATATGGCAAAACTTTATTGAATTTGCAACTTTTGGGGGAATGACTGTCTTTAGCCGTGAGTGTTTATGCGTAAGTTCATTAAGACTTTTATTTTCTCTATGACACTGAACTTTTTCTATTTTATTTCATTTTCTATGCATAACAAACACAGACTTATCACGGATCAAGACAAGAAAGCGTCTTTCTCAAATGCCAATCTTTCCTGAATAGATTTTTGTTGTTTGTAAAGAATGAAAAAAGTGGGTTAAGAAAAAGAAGATAAAATAGAAAAAATAATACAAAAAGTTAGAAAAAATAAATATCTATACATAAAAAAGGCACTATATTAATTATGGCCAAAAATTCGTTGCAATAAATTACCGGATTCAATCCCGAAGATTGATGTATTTTTATCTGTGCCATATTTTTCATCAGATCCTAGAAGATTTAGCCAGTATCACATTAAAGTAGTAGTGATATTTCATTCTTATGGCAATTGCTTACCACACATAAATGATTTAAACGGTATGGTCATTTTTGGTGTACATATAACTGTTATAATGTCAATTTAGTGTTTGTGCTAGGTTGTAGTTAGTGGAAAATGCCCTCTAGCTGTCAGTTAAAATCATAGATTTCATTTTCACTTTATAATTTATTGACTGATCATGCACAGTAATAGTAAATACAGCTTTGACTATTGAAACACTGAGAATGATTTGTATGTGAACACTAAAACAATTTATATATAGAAGTCCATGTGTGACTACAGGCATTTCCAAACACCTCACTGCATAAGCAACCGCTGCTTTTAATTTCCTGTTCATATATTCGAGCCTAGATTACACCACCAATTGGCCATGACAGGTTCCGATCTTACTTGTCGCGTCAGAGTCTAGGCACAGATTCGGAATTTGACAGGAGGAGGATATACTACAGTGGAATCGAAATTAACTTAGGTCTCTCGTTGGTGGCTGAATGGAGACGTCTCCGCCATTCGTGAATCAAACCCCAAAAGGCAGAGGCTTGAATCCTGTTCAGAGAATGAATCAGTGAATCGTGAAATTGGGTTCTCTGAATAACGTTAAATAAAACTGGTGCAAAAGATAGATTTATCTATATTAGGTGTCTATAATGATATTCTATGTATTAGTGATGTAGGGAGACCATTTCTGGAAGCTGATTTTCCTCGTTGTTAATTCTAGTTGGGTAAACTTAGAATTATAATTATTCAAAATTTGGGCAATTGGTACGGTATTTTGATATTGCCTATATGCATAATACTTATTTCTGCTTAGCTAAAGTAAACTGCAGTAAAAAATAATAAAATGTAATCCTGTGCATTGTTGAGAGCAAATACGTATTTTGATAGATATCTGGATAGCACAAAAAATGTAGTTTTCTTCCTTTGTTTCAGGCTGTTGTCTTTGGAATTTTAGTCGCTCCAGCTGGAACAAAATTCGATGTGAAAGGATGACCCAAATACGGAACTGAGACGACTTTGCTGTTTTTCATAGAAAAAGTTTGTCCAAGTACCTATTTTTTCTTTGAAAATGTTAAGAATACTAGTTAATTGAGAAAAATGCTTGAGTAGAAGAATAATTCAGTTTAATGACGTACAACTGCTGATACTAAGAAAGTAATGATATTATGGATTTTTCCAGTAAAAGAAAGTGAAAATAATTTTTATCTCTTCTGACTAATTAGTTGGGTAATTTTTTCCCTTGAAAATCCTGGAATTGGACTAAACTTTAGGCAAAGTTTTTATGGCCAGGCCTCGTAGGCGTAGGTGAAGTGTTTGGCACGTGCATTGTAGGCGTAGTATTTTTAGCCATGCAGTGTTGGTTTATGGGAAATGTTTTTAGGGCAATCTTCAGTCGTTAAATTAAGTATGGAATGACTTATAAGTGTATATCTAGATTTTGTAACAGTTTGAATTTTGATGTGTAATTTTGATTTCATTGGATAATAGGTGAGAAAGAGAGGGGGTAAATTCCAGATATTTTGGCCTGGTCCTCTGGTATAGTAGAGTGGTAATTTCGTGGCATGCCACACAGATGTCCGTGTGGGGTCTGCGGTGGGAGGTTGAAACCAACATTCTTTGGAAGCTTGAATTTCAAGTCAATGACCCCTGTGTACTTGTTCCATGTGTATAGGTTTCATCTATTGAAATAATGATAATAATAATGATAATAACAATTATTACTGATATATGTGGAAAACATAGCTGAAGCCTTCAGCCAAACACACTTACTAACAGTGGTAAGGGCTCAGAGCATAAATAGCCTCCTACTTCCAGTTCCTTTGTCTCTCTCCTCTGCCTGGGTCAGTTACAATGTTGAACGCTTCGAATTGGTTCCTGGCTGTTTCTGTGACCCTGTCTCGATGGCCAGACAATGACATTATGGCTACACGTGCCAACGCATGACTACCTTAGGTTCGCTTTGAGTGAGCAAAGAAAGTGAAATTATGTGGCAATTCTTGCTTATTTTCTAGGCCAAGAAATTTGTTGTTTGCATGGCCATGAGAAAAAAAAAAAAATATGGATCTTTCCTAGATAGTGACTCTCAAGGGAAAATTTGGCGGGGTCGTTATCTGGGACTAATATTTTCTTGGGGTCATTACCTTTATGATATTTACAGTCTTTTGTTTATGTTTTGGCGGTCATCCCCGCGGGGCTTGTACTAAACACGCCACAAAGATTCCTAATTGTTTTTCCAGATCATTTACCTGCGGAGCATCTGGCCTCATTCACGCGGGCAATTTTGATCGTACCTTATTAAACTTTATGCTTTGAAAATTTACTAATGTTTCATCCGGAGAATTAAAGAGTTCTTATCACAAACGAGCCGGATGAGAACTGAAAAGACGCGAAGAGGAACCAACAACCTACTTCAGTCTTTTCCTATTTTTCCTCATGCACGAATGTGTTGCCACGAATTAATGTGAAACTAGCAGTGAGTTAGTGTAAAAGAAAACAATATAATAAAGAATTTTTTGCTCCTTGCATTACCAATGGACTCAGGAAAAACCTTGAAAGTGCTATTATTCTATAGATTAATCTATTCTTTTATTATTATTATTATTACCTACTAATAAACTTGATACTAAGTCCTGGGTTATATTCATTGGTCATATAATATATTTTTGTAAGAGATGTTTGGATATTTAGACATGATGTCATAGTTTTAAAAAATTTAGTGCCAACAATGCATTAATCTTATATATTGTTTATGAATAATGCACTATTCATGATACAATTTATATTTTTCGCATCTTTGTAAAGTTCATAGAAGATATCAATAACTCGAAGACCATATTTTCTGTTGGAGGCCAATATGAAAGGTGTCGCTTACTATTTACTTATTATCATTATAATTATTTTCTTTAATAAACTGATCTCTTCTTTCTGTATACCTTATTACCTTATGTTACTTCTTTCAAATGAACACCATATTCTTTGGAAGCTTGAATTTCAAGTCAGTGGCCCTTGTGGCCTTGTTCCATATGCATAGGTTTCATGTTCTAAATAATTAATTCATTAATAATAATTATAATAATAATAATAATAAATTAATAATAATAATAATAATAGATAATATAATATAATAATTGAATAATAATAATAATAAATAATATGATAAAATAAATAATAATAATAATGACGATGATGATGATGGAGAAACAAATCCGCAATATATATATGCACGTATATCTTATTTAAAGATGAATCCACAGATTTACTTTAGATACACGTACATAGGTATGTAATGACAATTACATAAAAAAGGGAAATGTTATACATTCCCTATAATAAAAACAATGTTCTGATCCAGGTCACAGGTCGATCAGGAAAGTCTCCCAAAAATACAGTTCTCAGGCTGCGCGCGAATGCTAGATAATCGTAACAACAAACACACGAACGAACATCCTAGTAGGTTCGGCTCTTACGAGAACTAAATAAGATTGTCGAATCAGCATGTCCTAAAAGAGGGAGTTCGTGTATTCGTAACCTAACTATGTTATCTATTTGAATGTACATTCTAAAACATTGTATCACTTCCTCTCCGACTCTCTTACAATAACGTCCTTCCTGAACGTCTATCTCAAGACGTAAGACTACTTCAAGAAATATATCTATTTTATATAAGTTCAAGAGTTTCCGACATCCTTCTATATTACTGATATGTGAACTAAGAATCGAACTAAGAATCTGACGAAGTCTCTGCGTTACTTGCCTGCCGAGAGAGAGATGGAGAGAGAAAGAGACTGCTATGTCTCAAACACACCGCTGTTCGCTCTTTTGCGAATCTTTAAAACAAGACGACTGTCTCTGATATTTAAACAAAAGTGGGTCCAGTCGTCCACACATATACATAACTGCGGATTTGTTTCTCCATTATTAATATTAGCATTATTATTATCATTATCAATTATTATCATTAATTATGAATCTGTACATATTTATCTTTAGATACGTGCACATATAAATAACTGTGGATTTGCTTCTCCATTTATTATTATTATTATTATTATTATTTTTTTTTTTTTTTTTTTTTTTGCTCTATCACAGTCCTCCAATTCGACTGGGTGGTATTTATAGTGTGGGGTTCCGGGTTGCATCCTGCCTCCTTAGGAGTCCATCATTTTTCTTACTGATGTGTGCCGTTTCTAGGATCACACTCTTCTGCATGAGTCCTGGAGCTACTTCAGCCTCTAGTTTTTCTAGATTCCTTTTCAGGGATCTTGGGATCGTGCCTAGTGCTCCTATGATTATGGGTACGATTTCCACTGGCATATCCATATCCTTCTTATTTCTATTTTCAGATCTTGATACTTATCCATTTTTTCCCTCTCTTTCTCTTCAACTCTGGTGTCCCATGGTATTGCGACATCAATGAGTGATACTTTCTTCTTGACTTTGTCAATCAACGTCACGTCTGGTCTGTTTGCACGTATCACCCTATCCGTTCTGATACCATAATCCCAGAGGATCTTTGCCTGATCGTTTTCTATCACTCCTTCAGGTTGGTGCTCGTACCACTTATTACTGCAAGGTAGCTGATGTTTCTTGCACAGGCTCCAGTATTCACTTGCTATGTGGTTTATGGTTTCATTTTTCGTATTGCACTTCCTACATATGGGAGAGATGTTATTTCCGTCTATCGTACTTTGAACATATCTGGTTCTTAGGCCTGATCTTGTGCCGCTGTTATCATTCCTTCAGTTTCCTTCTTTAGCTCTCCCCTCTGTAGCCATTGCCAATTGTCATCGCTGGCTAGTTTCTTTAGTCTGTCTCATGTATTGTCCGTGCATTGGTTTGTTGTGCCAGTCCTCTGTTCTTTCTGCCTTTCTCCTGTCTCTGTATATTTCTGGGTCTTCGTCTACTTTATTAGTCCTTCTTCCCATGCACTCTTTAGCCACTCGTCTTCACTGGTTTTCAGATATTGCCCCAGTGTCTGTTTTCGATGTTGACGCAGTCCTCTATACTTAGTAGTCCTCTCCCTCCTTCCTTTCGTGTTATGTATAGTCTGTCCGTATTTGCTCTTGGGTGTAGTGCTTTGTGTATTGTCCATTTGTTTCCTGGTTTCTGATCTATGCTGCGGAGTTCTGCCTTCGTCCATTCCACTATTCCTGCGCTGTATCTGATTACTGGCACTGCCCATGTGTAGGATTTATCATATTTCCGGCGTTGAGTTTTGACTTGAGTATCGCCTTGAGTCTCTGCATATATTCTTTCCTTTCCTGATCGTGTCCTTAATCTCTTGGTGTTCTATATCTCCTCCTTCCATTATTCCCAGGTATTTGTATCCTGTCTCATCTATGTGTTTGATGTTGCTCCCATCTGGTAGCTTTATCCCTTCAGTTCTCGTTACTTTTGCCTTTTTGTATGTTGACTAAGGCGCATTTTTCTATTCCAAACTCCATCCTGATTTCCCCAGATACAATCCTTACAGTCTTACCATACAGCTTGATGTCGTCCATGAACATCAGATGGTTGATTTTGTTGCCTCTTTTCTTGAGTTGGTACCCGGCATCCATCTTCTGTAGTACTTTTTGTCATGGGAATCATGGCTACTACGAAGAGTAGTGGGGACAGTGAGTCGCCCTGGAAGATCCCTCTCCTGATATTAACCTCTGCTAGTCTTATTCAAGAGCTTGTAAGTATTGTATTTCCAGTTTGCGCATTGTATTTTTGAGGAAGCTGATGGTATTTTCCTCTGCCCCATATATTTTCAGGCATTCTATTAGCCATATGTGTGGTATCATGTCGAAGGCTTTCTTATAGTCTATCCATGCCATGCTTAGGTTGGTTTTCCTTCTCCTACTGTTCTTCATTACCATTTTGTCTATCAGGAGCTGGTCTTTTGTGCCCCTACACTTCCTTCTGCAGCCTTTCTGTTGGTGGGGGATGGTGTTTGTCTCCTCTAGGTAGTTGTATAGCCTTCACTGATGATACCTGTTAGTAACTTCCACATTATTGGTAGGACAGGTGAATAGGCCTGTAGTTACTAGCTATATTTCCCTTACTCTTGTCTTTTGTACTAAGGATGTTCTTCCTGTGGTCATCCATTTGGGTGCTTGGTGATTTGAGATACAATGCTGGAGTTGTTCTGCTATTCGTGGGTGTAGGGCCTTGAAGTTTTTGAGCCAGTATCCATGGACTTCATCGGGACCTGGGGCTTTCCAGTTTGCATTTTCTTTAGTTGGTGTCTGACTGTGTCTGTCGGTGATCTCTGTGAATCTTTGTTTTATTCTCCCTGTTTCTTCTTCCTTGACTTCCTGGAGCCATGTTGCATGTTTGTTGTGTGATACCGGATTGCTCCATATGTTTTTCCCACAGTCTCTTACTTGGTTCGGCTTCAGGAATTTCTGGGTGGTTGTCTTCCCCTCTTAGTTGGCTGTATAGTCTTTTCTGGTTGATTCCGAATAGTTTGTTCTGTTGGTATCCCTTGTTCCTGTTCATGTACCGTTGGATCTTGTGTGCTTTGGCCTTAAGCCTCTGTTTTACATCTTCTATTGTGTTGGTTTAGTCCCCTCTCTTGTACTTTGTATTTCTCGTTGAGTTCCTCCCTTGTTTTCTTGCTTCTTAGCCTTTTTCTGCCACCTCTTTCAGTTTACTCAAGTCAGATCTCATCACCATGATTTGCTTTTCCAGGCGCCTTTTCCAAGGAGGTTGCTGTTTTGGTTTCTGTTGGGTTGTGACGGTGATGTTTGAATCCCCATGCAGTTCTGCTACTAATCTTGCTCCTGCATATGTCAAGTTATTTGTTTCTGTGATACTGGTGTGTGTATTAGGCCATTATTTCATTGACCTCACTTGTTTTCTCCCTTAATTTCTTGGTGTTGTAGGCTTTCATGGAGGGGATCTTTGTTCTTTCTGTATCTGGCTCCATCCATTGTCTAATCTTTTCTACCCATTCCGTCCTCTCTGTTACTTCGTCGGTGTTTCTTCGTGTGTCGTTGTTTGATACTTCATCCTCCCTGTCATCTTCTGTGGCATCGTCTCTCAGTTCGTCTTCGCTGTAATTCTTTGTCGTGTGACATTTCCCTTTCCAGTTCTTCTCTTTCTGTTGGGGAGAGCCAGTTCTTTTTCTTGGTCTGCCAGCCTCTGCTCTGTTTGGGGGGGTGTTATTCCTCTCATTCCAGATGTTGATCAATCTTCTTCTATATCCTCTCTCCGTCGGGTTGCTTCTGATGTAGCATCTCCATATTTCCTTATTTTCTTCTCTTGTCCATTTCTTCCTTTTGCCTCTGTAGCTTAATCTCAGGCTGTGATTACTGTCGTTGTGGTGATCAGTTGCTGGATGACGACCTCCAAGTACCTGACCGTCTTTCCCTACAATGGGTTGAATACCTGGTTGCCGGACGAGGCTCCTCTGTTGCCAGAGAGGTTCCATTTACGTCGTTGTCGTTTATTCCTTCATTTCTTTCCCATCATTGCTGAGTTTTTTGCTATTTAACCCATCAGGGATAGTACTCATTTACGGCTGAGTAGACTGAGGAAATTATGGTAAAGATCCTTTCCCAAGGAATCAACGCCGAGGAGAGCGGTCACCCATCCAACGACTGACGCCAGCCCCAATGTTGCTTAACTTGGACTTAAGTCTATTGACGACCTAACCAACTCCTCCACGGCGCCACACATTATTTTTATTATTATTATTATTTATTATTATATTATTATTATTATTATTATTATTATTATTATTTATATTATTATTATTATCTTATATTATATTATTATTATTATTATTATTATCTTTGAAATATATATAGGCTATATACATATACATAACTGGGGATGTTTTTCCATTTTAAGACTCATGCTGCTATGAGTGTTTTCTTTAAATAGTTATGTAAAGCCTCTTTAAATATGTCAATATCGACTGAGCAGGGACCTTGTAGTATTCTAATTTCTCTCCCAAACTATGTTGTAAATCAGAGGGGACGTTTTCATTAAAAAGCTATTGTTACGTTTTCCTATATGAAGCCATTGCTACTTATATTTCCGTTCCAAATATATTATTATCAACATAGTAAGTGCTGACTGTAACCATTCTTCCTCCAGAGCCATCTCAATATAATTGGTAGGTATGTATGTAGGCTACTTACTGAATGAGAGAGAGAGAGAGAGAGAGAGAGATGAGAGAGAGAGAGAGAGAGAGAGAAAAACTCCTAATACATTTAGTATGTTGACTTTCCTCTTTTATGAATGAGTTTTAACAAGTAAGGTCACTTGCTTTATTTTTGACGCCTCGATTTGAATCTTACTGATGATGGGAAGTACATTTGCAAATAAACCTTTGTCGATTGTAAAAATGCCGGTTTTAAAAATTTAGAGTTTACAAAAAAAAAAAAAAAGTAAAATTTATATGCACAGGGCGTACAATTCCTGTATATCTTCCCTAACGTTGCGCATCAATCAATGCATAAATAACAGGCATCGGAATTATAAAAAAAAACTCAGAAAAGTAGTTCCTGGTTCCGGGAATTCTTGAAATTTTCCAGCGTAAATTATTTCCTGTTTTTATAGTTATGCAAAGACAGTTACCGAATTACCGAATGGGTTTTTCTATATTTTTTATGAATCTATTCATATAGGGCCCATTAAAATACAACTTGATTACTAAGGAATGTTAGCATGTTCCAGTGTTGCCATGCGTAAATGGATTCCCCTAAGGTAGGTGAAATCTGGTGTCCATAGGGGGTAGGGAAACTTACAGGGAAAATGACCATTGTGGGGGGGATGTAGGGGAATTTCACTTATTTCCCCTATAAATATGTTTTTTCTTCTCGCGAGAAAAACAAAATGAAATATTATTAGTATCGTTGAAAAATATTAGACAGCCCAGCATAACAATAACTCAGTACTTGCTAATGTGTTCCAGGTTCAGAAAGTGAATCTCAGTATAGTTTCAGTCTAGCCAGTTCCTGATAAGGGCTGAGAGAGAACTTTATTATAATTACATAGACGATATAGTTGGATTTTTATAATTATGCCTACCGTGCCCAAAGATATAGGAAGATATAGGAAGAAATGTGAGAAGGAGAGCAGTGCTTTAGGCTTGGTTATCTGGTGAAAGCAAGACAGGAAGCAGGATGGAATGTTGTTGCAATGGGAGCTAGGAAAGCTTTCTTTCAATTGCCTTGCAAGGTGAGGGAACTTTGATATCTAAGTACACAGGCAGTGAAACTCGTGAAATTCTCAGTGATTAAAGGCATTTTAAAATGTTAATCAATGCTTCTTTTGTGATAGAAAAATCTAACGCATATTTACGTTTACTATAAAAGTATTAACATTTGTCTAGGAAATGTATTTTCATAGGTTAATGAGTAGAGTAGACAACACTATTGTTACATGCATGGATTTTATCAATATAACAATGAAAATGTTTTGTTCATTTATATGTTTATGATTTTGCTTGTAATATTTAGGTTTTCCTCTTTAGAGTTAACAAAGTTTTGTGACTAATTCTTAGTATTGAATCGATATTTTTGTAATAAGATAATTTTCCATTTATTTACTTTTACTATAAATTTATTAAATTTTCATACATATTTTCTTTAACTGATTTTCATTTGTCTGTGCCTAAAATTTGGAATGTTTATTGTTGGTAGGAACTGAGACTAAAATGCAAATAATGGGCCTACTTTATTTTCATTTATCCTTATTATATTTGGTGCGTAAGGGGGGGAAAGTAGGGAAAATCACCTCTGATGTAGGGGGAAATGATCTTAGTGGCGTGGCAGCACTGGTAACTGGTAAGTTCCCAAGTTTCCAAGTTCCTAACTTCCCATGTTCCAATTCAGTTGTATTCTATTCTGCCGTGTAGGTCATAGAAGGAAGATAGGAGGGCTCAAAATAGAAATGTTAATATACTAGTTGCCAACTCCAAAGTGAACACAATAGTTTGCCGCTCAGTGTTCAGATGGCGTTGTAGGTATATCGCATGTTGTCTGTTTGTTTATATTTTAGAATTTGACAGTAGACAAGCGAAATCATGGCGCCAACAGTGAATAAGTCACACAAATGTGTTGTTTGCAATAAACGAAAAGAAACCGATCCTCATTTGGTGTTTCACAGGTTCCCTAAGGATAAAGAACGGTGATTGATAACAATATAATAAACATGTGCTACTAATCAGTAAGCCCCACTGATATTGGATATAAGATTAAGACAAGGCATCCGCAGTACATATTTTTGTTTCAAAACTTTTTTTTTTTTTTTTTTTTTTTTTTTTTTTTTTTTTTTTTTTTTTAAGTTTACTGAGTAACTTTATGACTTCATCACACTCAAACCAGCAACCAAGCAGTTGCTGTGCCAATTCAGGAGTGGTAAGAGAATAAAAAAAGTGTTGTTTAGAGAGTAAAAGTGTTCAAGCTATGTCAATGACAATAAGCCTACAAGGTTAGAAAGGTTAGAAAAAACTTCCAAATTCCTAGCCTAACCGAAACTGATTAGTATCACAGCAAACATGCCGATAGATGTCCAAAGGTTATACAGATTTAATATCGGTGATGATCCAAAATCAGCGGATGAAAGATCGAAAAAGTGGAGAAGCAGCTTCCAAATTTATTTAGAAGCACTAGGGAAAATGGATAAAAAAAAAACAGCAGAAACCATTGTTACTTCATATTGAAGGTTTAGAGTTCAGGAAGTTTACAGATAATTGAAGGGCTCACAAATCCATTTGCTCCTCAAGCAAATATGTACTTTGAATGTTATTAGCTCATCGAAGCCTCACAGGAATCAGGTGAGACAGTAGATTCATTTGTGACTAGGTTAAGGAAATTAGCTTCAACTTGTGAATTTGGAGATCTAGACCAGAGGTTAATAGAGCAAATTATAGTAAAGACTAACTCACAAGAGCTTAGGAAGACATTGCTACAAGAAAAGAAGCTAACCTTGCAGAAAGTTCAAGAAATAGCAAGAGCTCATATTTCCCAGGTCTAAACAAGTAGCTGAGTCATAGCCAAGGAAATACATTTTGCTGTAAGCTCCAAAAATAGCCATAGGATTTTTTCAAAAATAATCTCAAATGTGATTCCCACAAAAAGTTACCTTCCATTGCTTAACGTAACCTAACCCAACCTAACCTAACCTAAACTAACTTTTAAAGTGATACGCTCAAGAGTGATTATATTTTCTCTGCAACATGCTATAAATCAAAACTATAGAATAGTAGAAGTTTTTTTTTGTATGTTGGTGAAATAGGATGGCATAACATATAGTATTATATCACCTAGATGCTTGATATGGACGAACCTCATCCAAATTCCGGAGTTGAGGCAAAAAACCTCACGACAACTAAATTCAAGCTATTGTGTGTGCAGCAGGCATTTCTCCACCAATAAATACCTTCATCCAGCTTCTGACAACCTTTGGCCACAATGCCTGCCCAGACCCAACATGTAGAAGGTATGGTGTTATCTATTTTATTCGTGTTTAGTTATTACATATCATCAACTGATTTTTCATCAGTGAGACATATTTTTCTACATAAAAAGCCTGCATGTACTGCACATTACAGGTTCTACTAGCTTCACCAGATCAGATGTTGACCCTATAAAGACAAGTGAGTTATTGAAAATGCTGATTTAATTGTAGCCATATAAAGCTTAGATGCCTTTTTACATGTTGGTATGCTACAAAGGAAAATGAAAGGTGCGTATACTCACAAGCACTTTTGCCATACTTTATTCTGATAGCAGAATAAAGTACACAGAAAGCACTTGCCAGTATTCTCACCATTCATTTTCCTTCATGACATTCTGTTTCATCCTATTTATATTTTGTCCATGTGTAATTTTGGTGGATATATCTATTCATATATTTATGTGTCTTTAATAATTTATATAACTGCAGTACATATTTTAGTAAAATGATTTTTGTGTGCTATATTTTTGTGTATATATTTATATACATATATTTTGTATAATGCACTTATTGTTGAAATACATATTTTCAGATACATCAATAGATTTACACCACCAAGCAAATTATACATCAAATTGGTTGCTGGCTTATCCACACGAGAATTTGCACAACCTTGAATATGGTGTGTATTTGATGTGTAGTTTGTATATGTTTAGATTTTCTGAAATGGTAAGTGCATCACAATTATTTTGAATATACTTAATCTTGTAGGTACCATTCCTGCTCTGGAGAATAGATCATCTGAGATAGGAGCTTCATCCTTGAAACAAGGTAAATGGTCTATGCTTTTTGGTAGATATTACAGTTTTGCTTTTACTAATTAGAATTCATATCGTAGGTAAAGATTAACTTTAAGATTATGCTATATTATGCTACATATATATTCACTTTGTCTTCAGTGAAAAAGTTTTAGACTAATAGTTGTATTATGGCTATAGGTTCATCTATCAACCGACCAGGACGGAAAAATCAGATATTGGTAAGAAAAAATTTGTTTAGTAGTGTTTTTGTATATATTTATGCATAAAATACTTATGATTTTACCAGCCAAATGATAAAGTATAATATGGCATTTGTTTCATTTCATATTATTTGCGTTTCCAGAATTTACTGATGGTTATCCAAAGGATACTGGCAGTGAAGTGTACAGTAATGCCACTGTAACAAGCATTATGGATGGTATTAGTAGTATTGCTACAAAGTGTTAGTCCTACTACCAACTATTATGACTGCTAGACCTACATTACTGCTACTACTGCAACCCCTCCTCCTACTGCTGCTACTACTACAACTGCTATTAATGATGATGTTGATGTAGCATTCTCAATGGAAATGATAATTTACAAAAGCCTGAAATACAGGATGAGACCATACAATTAGGGTTACACGAAGAAGGAGACAAACATTCACAACCATGAAATCAAATGGTAAGATGATACCATGAATAATTTTTTTAAGAGATCAAAACAAAATATTTTTCCCCAATAAATGGTCAGTTCTTCTGAAATATAATTAAATAAAATAAATAAATTTAAAAATTTTCATACATATATGATATATTATATATATATATATCCAACATATACATATAAATATATATAATATATATATATATATATATATATATATATATAATTTAATAGTTATTCTTATGTTTGACTAACTATGGTATCTTAGTTCTTGAAGAAAAGCATTTTTTTAGTATTATATTTTCATATATACATATATATTTTATATATATATAGTATATATATCATTATACAATTAAAATTAATATATTATATAAGTATATATATATATATAATATAGGTATTATAATTTACTAGTTTTCTTTTTGTTTTCACTATGTACTTAGTTCTTGAAGAAAACATTTTTTAGTATTATATTTTCTCATATTTATAATTATATTAGAGTTTATTAATTGCATGTAATTCATAATGCAATTTTGGTTTGCTTGTAGTTATTTTTTTGGTTTACATGTTTTTTGTATGTTATTTTTTTTCTTATGTATAATTTATTAAAGTTCATTTGCATGTGATTTATCTTGGATTTTTGTTTGGCTTGTATGCTACCTTACTTCTATTTCCAACCCTCTTTTGATTATTGATATGTGTGATACAATTTAGTGAGTTATTTTGTTCCTTTTGTTTTGTATATTTATACATTATTTATTAGTTTATATTACTAAAGATATATATGAGTGCATCATGCATTTCCGTTTCAATAAAAAAAATTACAATTGTGTTTTATATACACCTATATTACAAACTGTAATTAAATGTATGCCTACACATATCCACTTGTGGCTAAGTTTAACAAATCAAATATACGGTATGTTTTACTTTATTCGAACATGATTTATATAGGACATTTAATAATGACTGTAATATACAATACTTAAATTTGCAAGAAGATTAACTAAATCATAAGAGATATTGCTATTAAGTTTTTCTGAACAAAATACGCTGAGAAACATAAGGATATGTATTCTTAATCTATGTATGTACCTATTTGTAAATTTGCAGTTTAGTTATCTAAAATTTAAGAATGTCATAAACATAAGAATAAAAATATTGACGTAGTAATTGCAAATTATGAACCAATTTTTACCCCAAATATTCCCGTAAGCATTACCGCTCTGAATGTTTAACCGTTCGCTCGATAGATGGAGTCATTCGTTTCGCATGGGAGTATCTGGCATCATTTTTTCGCGCATTCATTTGAGTGACAACAGGCTCAGCCTTCCTATCTTCATTCAGTTCAGTAGTCTTTGGTGTAGCCTTGTAGGTCTTCCCTTTCTGGTCCGGTGTTTCACGGAAAGTTGAAGATTCGGTAAATTTCAAGTTGTAGACCTGTAGTTTCTCATTTCCGTTTTGAAGGGATCCACATTCCACAGGTCAAGACTGGTAATGTTACTTTTGCCTCGATTAGATCATGAACAATCAGATAGGTAGTAAGAGTAGTTTTCCTGAAAAAATAACCCAAGATGTATTTTGACACAAGTAACATCCCACAGCCCATAGTACCTATGGGAAGGATAAGTATCATGCAGGGTGCAAGTTGTTTTATGAGTAAAGTAACAATGTAGGAAGAACTGCTAGGTAACTGTTTTTGATAATGTAGCAAGATATCTTAACTGTCTATGATGGGTTATGCAATGAAATAATTACAGAAATATTGGCTAAAAGACTTCTAGGTAGGTAATAGTGTAGCCTATATCTGCCCCATAGGCCATAGTTCAGTACTACCTATAGCCTAGTAGGCCTTGTCGTGATTTTCGTTAAGTAGTAGAGATACGGCAGGTATTTTTTGGAAATTGCAGTTTCCTACTTATAGTATTTTGGTTGCTAATTAACAATGTAACTTTAGTTTTTGTCGGTCGACTGTAATTAACCTGGGTCGGAACTGATACGTTATTGTATGCTGGCAATCCTGGAATGCAGTCGCGAGTTTGCTGTTTTGTAGGGAACCTTATGGTAGACAGTTAGGTAATTCTAAAAAATAGTTTCCGCACGGACTGCAATGAACGTAACCGCAGATACGACATCTGCTAGGGATGGGGCGTCCAATGTATTTCGCTGTGTTTTGTACTGGCCCCGGGGGGTTAATTAAAGGAAGGTAATCTTAGAAGTGTAACGTAGAGGTTAGGATCGTAACCTAACCTAATAGAACAAGAAATTGTTATGGGTCAGACAGGCATGTAAAGGTGAATATAGAAAAAAAAGAAGGGAGAAAAAGTGCATGTGTAAATTGGAATGTCTGTAAAATGAAAAGATGTAATACCAATTTCACGAAAAATGTAATACCATCAATTTCAAAAAATGTAATACCATCAATTTCATGTCATTGACAGAAAGATCTTGAAACGTCCTAAAACCGCCTTCTAGTCCCATCCCTCAGGAGACTTTCAGTGGCCTGCCCTCAATTGTAACGTAATAACGTAAGATATATAAGGCAACATTATGAAGTGAGAACAAGTCAGCGCACATATTAAACAATACTATGATAAACGGAACAGAAATAAAAGCTTGAAAAAATATTACACAATTACAAAACAAATGAGGAAAAGGAATATATGTAACAATGGATGAATCCTCCCCAAACCCTCCTATCGCAACGTAGGGTTAATAATGCAACATGATTGGTTAAATACATGTAACCCCCTACAATACCCCCATCATTTATCTCCTTAGGAAGTTTGTGTCTGAACTAAAAGCTCCCTTATATCTCGGTGCATGCACAGTAGGACTGGCACATGCGTAGTAGGATTCGGCTCCATTATTGGTTTATCACTTTATTTAAGCTTGTATTTCGTGTTTCAAATGTCTTTAATAAGAGGAAATGACACAATAACACTACAAACCTTCCCCCAAGTGTTTTACCCCACCCAAAACCCCGCATTCCCATCGGACCCCCTTACAGTAGGATAGAGTTCAAAGGTAAATTACACGTTAATTACAGCCGGCCGAAAAAATATCTTCAATTCTTGTTCAGGAGGTAAAACTGTATAGAAAAATGTCAACTGGCATAGTCTAGTTCGCCGCGGAATAAGGGCTTGGATACTAAATTTTCCTAATTTTCTTTCGTGAGTTCTGGGTGTGGCTGGACCCCCTAGGTAAGTTACACTGCCTACTACATTAGGGTAGCTTAGGTTTAGTATTTTTTACTTTTATAATAGGTTTCAGCAGCCAATCCCTTCTTAACCTTATGGCTCCATTATGACAGCCAGTGAGGCCATCATAATAACATGTCCCTCTCTCTCCCTGTGTTTTTACCTCACATAAAAACCCCCGTTTCAAAGTTTCATGGTAAAAATGTGAGGTTAATAATAGACTGATAGTAAACACCACCACCTTCAGGGTTGTCCATGAGTAAAAAAAAAAGGCACAGGATATTGGTACAGCAGCCATATCCCGGTCGCGGTAGATATTGGGGTATTTCTACAGAAGCAATCCGCGGTTGCCTAGAATATGGCAATTGACGTTTTCCTGTGTTATTTTACTTGCTGTACAAGATTTGAAACTAATATTTATTCGGACAACTGTAACTAGCAGTAATTTACCTTTGTAGACTACATGACGGTACCAACAGGTCGACGTACGAGTCCAAAGGTAAATTAAAGTTTAGTTCCAGGAGAACGAAAAAAATATTTCCTTCAACTCTTGTAAAGCAAGTAAAATAACATAGGTAGACGTCAACTGCCATAGTCTAGATTGCCGTGGAATAGTTCTATAGATCGATCTACCAAGTGTTTAGCGAAGTGTAAATACAGCCGCCATGTTTGAATTCCGCAACCACCACGGAGCCATATGTTTCCACGGGGGGGGGGGGGGAGGGCAATTGGGGGTTCACTGGGGGGAAGGCTGGGTACTGGGGGCACAGGAGGTACGAGTTGGCTAAATGACGATGGGTCGTTGGGTGGTGGGTGGATGTGGCAAATAATGATACTAACCAACAAAAACCTAACACTTCTAACTGAAAATTACTAAACTACGATTGTTCTAACAATAGGGGAATATAGTTTGGGAACTTTACCTTAAGAGGGGCAGATGGTACAATCCAGATACGCACTTAGCATGCCGAATCCCTTCCTCGTCTCAGATTCTTGAAAGTCTGCCCATCTTGAATCTTGAACAGATTTTCGGCCAAATACCAAAACGAATCACGAACACAGATAGGTTTCCCAAAATTATATTACGATGTCCGTATATTGTAACAGAATATTTAACACTATTACTGTGAAACACGGTCACTTGAGAGTATTGGGTGTGGGTTGTTAACACTGTGAATGTTTCTTGCTAAATGATTTTAAAACGCAAATTACACAATCTGTTGAATGTAGGTATCGGCAGCGCATTGGTGACAATGCCCTCTGATTGGTTTTTAGAAGAATGTGGGCGGTACAGTGGGGGGGATGATTTCATACGGATGTGGAAACTAACACTGTATTTTCAGGAAAGGAAAAAAAAAATTTTCAATAATGTGTAACACATACGTGAATAGGATATTGTAATGAACGGTCAGTGAAATAAATCAGAGGGGTCAGTTGAAGAGACAATGAGAAACTCTGTAAAAATTGTAAAATGTAGTGTCTTTAATTTCTATGAACCCTAAGGTATTGTGTATATTATTAAAGGAAATAATATGCAATGAAATGTTGTTTAACCTAACCTAGTAGAACATATTACTTGGCCGGGGGGGCAGAGCCCTCCCCCACCCGTCTCCCCCCCCCAGTAAAAGATGACAAATTTGAAGGTAGACTAAGATATAACCAACCTAACCTAACCTAACCTAGTAGAACGTGTTACCTGATCGGGGCTTCCCCCCCCCCCCCCCACACTGTAAAGGAAGACAAACTTGAAGGTAGCCTAAGATATAACCAATGAAAATGTTCTAATAATTAGTAAAATTTTATCCAAAAATTTTTTATGGGTGAGAAAAGATTGTAAAATTGAACGTAAATAGACAGAGGTGGATAATGGAAAGAGAAGGGAGAAAAGGTGTAAAATGAAAAGTGTGTAAAAGGATATAATGGAATATATATAAGTAGATGTTCCAATAAGGTCAAATTTTCATACATTCAACTTCCTGTCAGATATATACTTAGCTATTGACTCTGTCGTCCCCGACAGAAATTCAAATTCGCGGCACTCACTACAGGTAGGTCAGGTGATCTACCGCCCTGCTCTGGGTGGCAGGACTAGGAACCATTCCCGTTTTCTATCAGATTTTCTCTGTCGCCGGTGGTGTCAACATTGTTGTTACTACCTCCTGACTGGAATTCTTTTTTCAACGCTTTTGATCTTCTTTCGACCGATTTTTGGTGACGTACTTGGATCGTTGTTTGTATTTGCTATCGTGGAACTGTTTTTGGATTTGGCTTTGGATTTTTCTTGAATATGTCTGACTAGTGTTGGTTTCAGAGTGTGTGTGAATGAGGGCTGTAAGGTGAAGATTCCGAAGGCTTCGGTAGATCCTCACACTGCATGCTGTGGATGTAGAGTTGTTGAGTGTTCTTTAGAGAACACATGTAATGAGTGTGAAAGATTGAGTGCTCAGGAATGGAGGACTCTAACTTCTTACTTGAAGAAGTTAGAGAAAGATAGAGAGAGGAAGGCGGCTTACAAAAGCCGTAGCAGATCTAGATCTCATGAACCCCTGCCTAGTTCTGTAGCTTCTTCTTCTCATAATTATTCTCCTTCTTTATCAGGCCGATCACAGATTGCTAATCTCTCTGATTCGGCTTCTGAAATTGCAGAACTCAAAGCTTCCCTTCAAAAAATGCAGGAAAAAATGGCAGCATTGGAGGGTAAGCAAAGTGAAGGTGATTTTTCAAGTGATATAAGTGTCCCCAGTGTAGTGGAGCCTGGTTGTCTCTGCGACGCTCCCAGGCCTAGACCTCTTCCAAGCTCCCTGGCCCAGAGGAGAAGGAAAGTTGAAAGCCGTACGGAGGTTGTGGAGAATCCCCAACGATCAGGCGTCCCTTCGGCAGAATCTGTTACATCTCAGACTGCCAGGGATCGCTACAGAAAAAGCATCCTACGAGAGTGCTTTTCGTCATCAGGATCGCCTTCACCGAAAAGAGGATGGAAAGATACGAAGCTTTCCCATCCGCTGAAGAGAAACTGGAAAGAGCCTGAATTGAACTCTAGCCCCGAGCGCTTTTCTGAAGAAGCGCCTTCGGTAGTAAAGAGAGCTAGAAAGGAGTTAACTCCCTGGGCGGTAAGGGAGTCTCTAGCGCCTTCCAGATTTCCCTCTCCTGCTTTGGATGAAGAAGAGTCCTCTACCAGGAAGATTTTAATAAATATGCAGGAACAACTAGCGTCATTGGTAGGAGTCCTCTCCAAGGAGCCTTCTCGCAGAAAGGACGATAAGCTTCCTGTAAAAAGATCTAGACACCGATCACCTGTCAGGAGCAACAAGCCTTCCAGGGGAAATTGTCGCACAGGCGGCCATCTCTGGGGGGAGCGAAGCACCAGGCAGGCGAGAAGTGGAAAAGGAAGAAACTCCTGCCAAGCGCCTGGCGCCAACCAGAAGCCAGGCGCCAAGTAGGCGCCAGAGAACACCTGATAGTGGGATGACTTTGAAGTACTCACAGAAAGAGAGGAGTCTTCCAGGCGCAAAGAGCCTGATTATTCTCAAGATCGTTCGAGGCCCAGAACGCCAACCAAGCGCCAGGCGCCAGCTAGAGTAGAGGAAGCGCCTGCTAGGAGCGAAGCGCCTGCCAGGCGCAGTGCGCCTACCAGGCACCAGGAGTATTCCCGAGCGTGATGCGCCCCTGCCAGGCGCCAGGAGTATTCCGAGCGAGATGCGCCTGCTAAGCGCCAGGCGACTATACAAGAAGATCCTGACAAGCGCCAGGAGTCAATTAGGCGCCAGGCGCAAATTATCCAAGACTCTCCTAAGGATAGGCGTAGGGAGGAAATAGCCCTTAGTCCCTCGCCTGTTAGAAGTTTTTCTTTTACGGAAAGGAAGAAGTCAAAGGAGGAGACAGACGAAAGAAGGGAGCTTTCTCCTTCTGATCCTCTCAACTTAGAGGACCTTTCGGAAGACGAGGTAACGAAAATAAAGAAGGACTTTCGAACTATAAAGTTCTTTTTTCTCTCCTTCTAGAAGAGTATGGAGATTCGTTGACTCCAGCTGCTCCTCCTTCTCCGCGCGCTCTTTTTTCGAGCACGAAATCACACAAGTCTTCGTCCTTCCTTAAAATGAAACCGGCCATATCCATGAAGAGGGCCCTACAGTCGCTAGATTCCAAGTCTGGAAGAGGCAAAATCAACCTTTTGTTTTGTGGTTTTAGAAAACCTAGCTGTCTTTGCCAGTGGTTAAGCTTGAAAGCTAAGTTAAGCTTGAAGGTAAAGTTAACTTTTTTTGTGGTTTTAAAACCTAGAATGTATTTGTGAAGGTTTTAGAAAACCTAGAGGCCTTTGCCAATGGTTAAGCTTGAAGGCAAAGTTAACTTTATATTTTGTTGTTTTAGAAAACCTAGAATGTATTTGTAAAGGTTAAACCTGGAAGAGGCAAAGATAACCTTTTGTGAAACTTATAACATCTTTGTCAAGGAAAATAGTTCCCCTGTGACGTATTGAATAGGCTAATGCATGAGAACTAGCTCTATATCTTCTACCTTTATTGAAGGTAAACATTCATAATATCAGCAGCAGTTGTAACTTCATTTAGAGTTAGGTCAATTTGTCGCTCCAGAATAGGATTGATGTGGCACAGAAGAAGTACAATTTGGTTTTTACCCACTCGCTACCTTAAGTATACAGAATTGTGTTTGAAAACAGTGAAGCCCTTTAATCCACTACTAAGTAGTGGGTAGTCTTTTCCTGAACCGAAAAAAAGCAGTTCTTTAGGATCTTTTGTTTAAATCCTGGGTTTTAATATTTTGGGGAGCGTGAAGGTACAAATTTGTATAGGAGCGTATCTTTATGTCGTAAAGGTATTTATCTTAAATGACTGTCATTTTATAGGGCTTTGGACCCAGGCACAGGTCCCTCATACCGCTTGCGTTTCATTCTGGGTGAATCAAAGTGGTTTTCTCCGCAAGGCTACTCTTTGCTGCAAATGTATGAGAGCCTTGCTCCCTGAATGGAATCCAACTTCTGGTGGTAGTAAAATCCACCAAGGATTCCAGATCAGTTGAGTGTGATTTGGGTTTCATGCAAGAAACCTTTAGCTCGAATGGCTGAGTGGATTTTTGTCTAGCTGCACTTCCCACCATCCTCTTCCTAATGTGGGAATCGGGTAACTTTAACAGTAGGTAAGATTCATCTCAAATAATATAAATTTTCATAATAAAATTTATTATTTGGATACTTACCTGCTGTTAAAGTAGACCCACCCAGCCTCCTCACAACTTAGTGGGCTGTCAAGGAGAATTCTGACTAGAGCTAGAAAATTCGAAACACACCTGGTGGAGAACAGGTAAATTAGACAGTCATATGGGCAGCCATTCGATTTTTTGTTTGAATGCCGACTTGCTTAAATCGGCGCAGAGATATAGCTAACTTTAATAATTGCTAAGTATCTAAATAATAAATTTTATTATGAAAATTCTGAGTTATGCGCTGGTTATGTTTTCATTTGCTCTCCAAATATCATCTCCATGCAAACAATATCCATCCCTCCCTCCCTCTTTCTGATTCCACACAACACCCACTGTTGGCGAGGTTATGTGGTGGCACCATACAAAATTTTCCTCTCCCTCTCCACTTGAATAACCCGTTAACCCCTTCCCTCTGTCTCCCGGCATTCTGTGTTGGCGTCATTGCTGATGTTCTGGTGTGTTCTCCTCTTCTGTCTCCGTTCAGGACTTTGGGGGTTGCAAAATTCCCATACAGTTTATTCTAGTTGTAGGGGGCAATCTGTTCCTTCATTTTAACATGTCAAAGAGTGTAAGGACTGAGATCAGGGGAAGTGGGAGACCCCTTAGGCACATTTAGATAGCTAGAACATGACAGGAAAAGAAAGGCAGCTCTAGAGCTGAAACTATAAATGTTACTAATTTGCAAGTTTCTCCTAAATTGGATGTAACTGTTATGCCTTCTACCTTTTCTGCTTTTTCTCCCCTCCCCAGTCCTCCATCTAATACAACCTCTCCCTTACTAGACCCCCTTGGTTTCTAGACTAATGCTATTGCCTGCCTCAAAGCCCGCATAGATCATAAGATTGGGCTCATATTAAGTATACTATGGAGCATTGGAAGTGCCTCAGTGAGTCTTTATGGACAAAAATGTTCACGTAACACCCGTTATAAAGTTCCAGGATGCAGCGGATAAGACCCGTTATAAAGTTCCAGGATGCAGCGGACAACCATTGGAAATGTGTCTGGAAATCAGTCCACGACCTTTCCTCTGGATCATCAAGCTCAGATGTAAACGTGAAGTGCCGTATATGCTATTTTGAAGGTTCACGCCCTTTGAAGAGGCAAGCTGAATATCTGAGGAGTAATTCTCCCCTTCCCTACAAACGTAGCAAAGAGGTGAAACATACCCCTATTCCTTCATGTAGAGAAGCCCTGATCACACCTTTAAGCCTCGAGCGCCCTCATTCTATGCATGCAGATGTTGCTGACAAACACTTAGTGCCCCATAAGCGTCTGTACCCGAGCGCCTGTCCACCCTGATATGCCTGCTGATTTACTGATGTTGGACTCACTGCCTCATGACTTGTCCCTGAATCTTATTCAACAACGTTTGGATGAAATCACGAGTTTATTGAAGAATTTTTCTGCTATACAAAACCCTCAGGACTTAGCTCCTTCAGATATTTCTTCAGGTGAAGAGGCTTTGGAGCAACAACTTGCTACTCCTTTTGCGAGCTTACTAAGATATTTCATTGTAGCATTCCTGTCTTTTATTCACCCCTGCAACTCCAACTTCTTGTGCTTTGGCTTTTTACATGAGGAACCAGCAGATGGTGTCTTCCAGGCTTCCGAAGATGGTGCTATCCTCCTCCTCTAGGAAAGCGTTAAGAGAGTTACACAGGTGGCTGTCAGACGAGTGAGCTATGTGAGGCGGCCTTTTGCACTTTGCCTTCTCGTTTGGTGAGGATGAGGTGTGTATAATTTTTATGTTACTGGAGAAGCTCCTTCCAGGGAGTAGCTGCCTCATCCTAGGGGACTTCTTTTGCTTATAGACTCATCTCGATGCTCGGCGTTCTCTTCAGCTGAAATGATGTTTTCAACAACAAAGGTGGATCATTTAGTGCGAAATATTTTCAAGACTTTCGAAGTTGTAAGTTTTTTGGACTGGACAGTCGGAGCACTTGCCAAGAAACTACAGAACCACAGATCTGTCAGAAGAGTTTTCACTGGACTTTTGGGAACTCTTTCTTATGCTGATGAAGCCATTAGAGAGGGCTCTATGGAGTTGGCCTCGTTGTTTGCAACAGGAGTCCTGAAGAAAAGGGAACTTTGGTGTTCCTTCGCCTCTAAGGGTGTAACGGTATCTCAAGTTTGCCTTGCTCTTTGCACCCTTAGACTGCAATCAGTTGTTCAAGAGATAACGTCTGCATTTCGGAAGAAGTCAGCGCAGGACTTGTTGGCGAAGTAGACCAAGTGTCCTAACACTAGAATGGCAGCCAAGGTCCTGCACCTACCATTAATGGCCGAGCAGTCATTTTGACTGCTTCTATAAAAAGGGTATCTAATCTCCCAACAAAATCTGTTTAATAGTTCTCTCATGGCTTTATATCATTAAGTAGATAATTTATAGTGAAATAGAGAGAAATTACATGATTATGTCCAAATAGTTTAGAAGTTCATAAAGTGCTGTTCATACATACAGATTTAATAAATTCTAAACTTCTTTATGAATGAAAGAAATTTTTCATTGCCTTATTCATTTTTTCATGACGTTACATTAGGCAAAAAAAATCAACTTCCAGTTTTGGTTCTCTAATAGAAAATAGTAATAATTAGCAAAATGCATTAGGAAAGTCAAAGCAGATACTGAAATGTACTGTATATTATATTATGGGAAGGTTTTACTTGATATCAGGCAACCTAGCTATGAGTAAAATTAACTATACTGATTGTTGAAATATGCTGTATTAAGTAGAATATAGTTATTAGAATTACAAATACAAGTAGTAGGACAAAATATGATGTTTGGTTACAACAGTGCATTTTCCACACGTTTCTGATTTATTTTATTTCTATTTTTTGTTTTGTTGTTGAATCACATACAGGTCTGGCACTGCTTGTTTCTTATTGGCTTTACTACTAGCCTCTTCCAAATTCTTATCAAAATGCTCATCACTTTCAGCCATCTTTGAATTTGTAAAAGAAGCCGCCATCTTCTGCTAATCCATAACCTCTGAGTACAATATCCATGCAGTGATACCTGCAAGATCAAGAATATTGTAAAACACATGCAGAGGCCAACGTTTGGAAGGGCACCTCATGGAATAATGACATTCCAAGTAATTACAGAATCAAAGCCCTCCCTCCTTCCCTCTTATGGGCATAAGACAAACAAATTTAGCTGTTCAGCTGTGTTGTACGTACCTATCCTTCCCGATAGTGGGCATAGCCATGTCTCCTACACAAAAACAAAAGAAGCGCTACCGCGATTTTTAATTTTTAGTTGCCACGCCAGTTTGAAAGTGTAGCTGTGTAATTACTTGGTATGTGTTTATAAAACTTTTATTATGAAAATGTAATTTTCTTACTTGCATAATAGTAATTCGTTTAACAAAAATATGAATTGTATAATGTAGCAAGTCTGAAACTGTTGCATTAGAATGAGGCTGAAAATTCCTTAAGGTATTTTGTCAGGCAAGGAAAGTGAACATTAAGGAATAATCTGACATGAGAAAGGCATATGAAGGTTTTATCATCAAAATAAATCTCACTTTTCCCAATAACACACATTCATCAGCCATTATTTTAATAAAGTTGTTTGCAAAATTGTCTTGTAAACTTGGTAGTATGTAGTTCTTTAAACAAGTTGTCAAAATGTTCGACTGACTTTGAAGCTGTTAATTTTCATTCAGTTGACATGTCTTCGTGCAACTGTGAAGTGTACCTATATATACAACTGTGCTGTACCTTGCATTTTATTCCACTTAACTATCATTCCCTTCATAACTTCTTTAGAGGTTTCTACTTTATCTAAATATTTTGTAAAATTTTGTAGATTTTTATACCTTTTTGTCCCTTCTATAAAACTGATAGTTAATTTGCCATTTACTGTATTTACTATTTATTGCTTCATGTGACTGTAAAACTGCTCCAAGGCAAATGCATCTCAAAAGTACAGTGGTGGCTCGCGGCTATCATTCATAGGGGTGCTAATTTTAAATAATTTTTTTTCTTCAATTCCAATTCCTTATATTAACACTCTCTCTCTCTCTCTCTCTCTCTCTCTCTCTCTCTCTCTCTCTCTCTCTCTCTCTCTCTCTCCTCTCTCTCTCACTGAGTGATTATTCTGCATCACAATACATATCAGTATTATCATAATTTGGTCACTATCACTATTAGTACATATTGATTAAGCATTGACAATTTCAAAACACACATACAGCTAGACTGACACTGCTTGAGAGTGCAGTGCTCCCGTCACCATTAGTGGTCTGGCTACCGCATTATCACCCCTGCTAGCAAAATTATAACTACTGAGCACTGCAGTTCCACACATTGCTTCCATTCTTTGTTTTTATAAATATAAAAACAAGAGAATGGTAATAATTTTTTAAGGATTATTGATATTCTATACTTAATTCCTCATATTCATTTATATATTCATAATTTTGTAAGTATATATGAAAATCTAAGGGGGGGGGGGGGGTGGGGGGGGGGGGTGTGCTGCAGTACTGATTAAGTAGCTATTGGTCAGGAAAATGTTTGCCGTCATTGTTTTTTCAACTACCACTCTTCAATCTGGTTCAGTCGTTTTTGGGGAGAAATACATTGTCATTTGGGAAATAAACAGGGAAATGTATCAAATTCAAGCAGTGATTATAGGAAGTAGGTAAGTATGTTGAGCGAATCCCTATGAATAGTGAAATAAATTAAATTTTTCGAATATTTACGAAAGTCAGATTATTGAATTACATTTATATTAACTATTAATTGTAAGACAGAAAACTGAACTAGTAGTACTACTGTAAAAAATTTTAAAGGGCAGCTGGGGTTTTGTGGTGAGGTGAGGCTGATATGCATGTTACAAAGGTGTCGTAAAAGCTCTATAATTGTTGCTATCCATGTTAGAGGTTGGAAATTGATTCTCTCTCTCTCTCTCTCTCTCTCTCTCTCTCTCTCTCTCTCTCTCTCTCTCTCTCTCTCGTTTTGCCTCTATTTTCTCCAAGTTTAATCCAAGTTGCTCATTCCAGTCACACTTGAACATGGCAAGTACTTGTTTAAATTTTTTTTCTTTAATTTTTTTTGCCCGACTACCTCGACAGTCACTAAATAATTAATCATAGCCACATAATAAAAGAATAAACTGAAAATGGCGCACAAATTCTGAGCACCAATTGTCTACTTATCAAAGTTATATAGTTGGATAGGCAAAGACTACTAATAATTGTGCTTCATACGCCTATCTGTTATATGTGCAGTGTGCAAGGTTTTCAAGCAGATTAACCCTCTTAGTTTAAAATAGTTTTCAGTCGAAAAGGTTTGGCAAATAAAAGAATAGTGTTACGGAAGGAATTGGTTTTGAAGGAAAGGCTTGAGGGAAGCTTAGTTCAAGGAGGGTGTAGTTTTTAAAGGATGTGTTAGAGAAATAGTTCTTAAGACTTAAAGGAATAAATTTGATTAAGGAGTAATCCTTATCAAATGTTTAGAAGAGTTTCAATACTAGGTACGAGGACTGAAAATGAATACAGTACTTTGCAAATTAAGTAACAATTTAATTCGAGGGTTTGAGAAAGGTTACTTCTAGGTAGAAAGGTAAACTCAAGTTGGATCACTTTTTCGAGAAAGCACCAATGAAATGATCTTGAAAGTAAACCATTCGCAAGATTAATTTTTAAAAATCCAGCTTAAGAATATTTTTTTAAGAAAATTGGGTGCATGTTATGAGTAGGAAATAACAATGGCTAAATTTGTCTCTACTGGTTTCAAAGGGGTGGGATTAAATTGTAATGCTGGAGGAAAGCGTCAGAGATTTTAAATGAAGTACTTATAGAATGGTAATTTTTAATGGCATTAGTGACGAATAAATAGTAATAAGATTAAATTTGTGATCCAGATTTAGAAATTTTGACTACAATAGAAATTTCAGTGCAATTTAAAATTTTCTGTCAAGTCCTTCCTTTGGTAAAATGAAATTATGTCAAAGGCTACACAACAAGTAGACACCTTGAGTTACATAAAAATTAGATTAGCTGACTTTCACAGCAATCAGTAGCATAGGTTGTAAGTGCTTAAAACTAGTAGTTTCATGACTATTTCAGTGGTGTAAATATTATTGTTGTCATTCCAAGGTAAATGTAAACAAAAAAAAGAATTCAAATATGTGGAAGTAGTGATCAGAGATTGTGTGTACAACTTATTGCATTGGTTAAAGCTTTGTAAGGAGAAGCAGCAGCCTGATGATTATTATGTAGCCAACAGAAAGTTAATTTCTCACCAAAAGTTTATTGGTACAATGTATTCTCTGTTTATTGCATTGTGTTGTATGTTGCAACTAGTATCAGAGCTTTCCTGAAAAGGTCCATTTCTTATGGCAAATGGGTCAAAGAAATGAGCTGTAAATTACTTAATTAAGTACAGCCTTGCCATAGAAAATGTTTGAGTTCCCTTGTTCCTTCTCGTGTACGGATACAAAATACTTTAAATCTCCGAACAATGACCATGAATGATACTGAACTATAGTAAAGTGTCTAATAGGAATGGTTTAAGTCTGTGAAGAAAGAAAGCAAAAAATGGTAACTGGCCTAGCAGTCGACGTGAGTGGTATGTCATCTCTGCATTTCTTACAACAGCAGCTTCATTTTCTGGATTGGTCATCTTCCAAGATGTTAATTGCGCCAGCCACAGAAATTACCCTTTTTGAATATAATGCTGAAATTACACACCGGTCCTCTCAAGTTCTAGCCTTTACTTTTCAGTTCCTTATTTTCTGCATGCACTTAATAAGGCATTCATACAAAACATTTGTCCTGTAATCTTGCATCAATTCATGGTTTTTTGTTCAGAGATTTCTCCAAGCATTTGTATCCGTACACACAGACCAACAAGTCGCTAAAATATTGTATATCATGAGGTGTAACATGCTGAGTTTCCTCTTATCAAAATACCATAAGAAATAGACATTTACAACTAAGTAAAATTGGATAATATTAGAGAATGCTAAAAATATCTTCCTCCAAGAGCAGTGAAACATAAATTTTTCCTGCCTGTCTTCCGTGATATGAGATTGTTAATTGTTCATCGGGTTAAGAAATGAAATGCAAAGTAAGTTCATGAATTGTTTTATTTAAACTTGTGGTACAGTTTAGAAGAGAAAGAGTAGCAAAGAAAGAAACACGCAACAGCAGGGAAGTAAATATATCTTCCTTTACCAATAGTCATACGACAGTGTGTTCGCCCCAAATGCCCCCCCCCCCCCCCCCAATCCCTTTTTCTAGCCCAACAAAAAACCTTGTACCTCACCGCAAAAACGGCCAAGGTCTCGTGTAATAGACTAGACTTTTAACTATACCCGAGTTCGTTTAGCCTGTTACAATTGTTTCCCGTATACAGAGCTTGGATAGTCTCCTACTGATGGGATGAGAGCTGAACACCAGTGTGTTTATGAATATATTATGAATATATTAGTACTGTGCCAAATGGCTGATCAGTAACCTGGTAACTCGATTTGGATCCTTGTCCACTTTTCAAATCCAGCAGTCTGTCAAACAGATTTTTAGTTGGTCATGTAATAAATTGTGTTGGCGTTTCCTTGCCGTTAAATTACTTTTTGCGCACTCTTAACTCGGAATGAAGTACAAGATGTATATTTACTGTTCATGAGCATGTCGGTTAAGGAAAACTTTTAGTTGGCGTTATATAGGTACTTGGACTCTTACCAGCAAAATATGGCTTTAGAAAAAACTAGAAAATTTGACAATCTTTATTGTAGGAGACTGAATGCTAGACATCAGACAGGTTTTATGTAGTACCACAACGTTAGTTATAACTTGAAATGTAAGACACGAGCCAGTGACAACTGTTAACAAGTAAAAAAAAAAAAAAAAAAAAAAAAAAAACAACACCCTCATTTAATGAAAATTTCATCGCCAATCTGGACGTCTGAAGCCCACTTGAAATTCTGCATTTGAGATCACGTCACTAATGTGTGGCGGGTAAGTAGTGTTTTCACTAAAATAGAGGTGGAAAAGGAAAGGCCACCAAGGCCCTCCCCAGTCCCACCTAGTAACGGTAGACTAAGAAAAATTTTGTATGAGGCGGCAAAGTTACTGGGCCCTTGAATGGTTTCCTTGTCCTTCTCTTCTTTTTATACTTTATTACAAATTTACAATTTATTACAGCCTTGTTGGGAATAACAGACACCGATAAAGTATGAATGTTTTTGAAGCCTAATTAAAAATAATAGCCGTAAGGCAGTTTAATCGAATCATCTGAGTCATACTATAACTTATACTGAAATGAGAAATTAATTTTGCATCAAGACCAAAGTAGTTGCTCATTTAAATGAGAAGAAATTTTTTTTCTGCAAAGGGAAATTTTTTTAAATCGTTGAGTAAGAAGGTGGAGGTCATCATCAGTCCCACATGCAATTTGAGCACGGTCCATTACTCATGACACCCGAAGCCTTGTGATAAGCAGACAGGATTCACAAATGGCCAAGAGGCCTCTGGACTTCGTCCCATTCCGTGTACCTGATTGAGTTGGGTAAAAGCGAAGAGACGCACAAGATTACTGCCCTGACTACCCGATGCTTCTCCACCCAGCAGACAGCCAGATCGGACCGAAGTACGCATTCACCTAACGCGTGGACCACCAATTCACCGTAGTTTCATCTGTGCAATAAGTTCTCAAATACAAACCCTTTGGAAAGCAACGTGGAGAGGCGACCTGAACAAACATTAGCCAACTGTGGCAATGGAATTGGCTTCCCTCGCTGCTTGCAAGTTACCAGAATTAACAAAACACGGGGAATTTATTAAGCAACAAATTAACATACAATAACAAGACAGTTTCGACAAAATATGTCATACAAGCAAACAAGCTGCACGAACAATATATCTAAATATTCTACAGAATAAAATATACATCCGTTAGAACTAAACTCATCTAGTGAGATGGCTCACTGTAACCCACGTTTTACACTGATTTTGCATAGATTTAATATAACTACTAGTAATGTGACAAAACTAATTTTAATTTACGAAGCAGTCTAATCTATTTTCAAATTCTTTTGATGAGCCGGAGCTTAAGATTAGACATTATTCGTTAGTGATAATCCATCGAAGGGCCAGAAAGATTTAGCATTTGGAATGGAATGGAATGGAATACGAAATTTAGGCTTGAAGCCAAGCACTGGAAGATTCGGCCTTTGGTACAGTTTCTTTAAGCACTCGGAAATTATTCGAAATTTGTGTTTCTCGTAAGACCAAGTAAAAAGTTATAATAAATTTTGGTAAAACGAATGAGACATGCAAGAGAACGCTATATACGTATTACTCAGTTCAGTATTTGATTTTGTATTCTTAATGGTTAGCAATAAGTCACCTTCAGTACAAAGCCATTCACTGAAACTTGGCATTCCAGTTCAATATACTTCAAAAACCTTGGAATAGAAGCGCAGGACCAGCAATTACTATTTCTGAGCGAGTTAATCTTCCTTCAGGACCAGTCTTTCAGGCTTGGGAGATACATATTCTACCAATAATTTCTCCGTGTTAAGACTGTTTAGCAAACCACAGAATTTTTATTGTAAGGTTTCATATGCATTGCTCAAAGAATTTACTCTAAAAAATAACAAATTGCATTTGCAGAATTTAGTCCTCCATGTGTTAAGTATTTGTTTCTGAATAAATTCAGTTCAGATGATTTGTTTAATGATTATTCATGAATGTAAACTCGAAGCTCTTAAAATTGTCGACCTATGAACTCTGCACTGTGACCTTTAATTCAATTTGTATTTCATTCGAATGAGTTTCAAGACTTTGATCACTGAACAGTTTGGAAATGTAGATGCAAACGAAACACTTAGCAACAGGAATTTAATTAAATAACTTTGAAAATTTTACGCTGCTGGAAAAATATGATTTTACATTTACAAATGTCTCCCAAAAAGGCTAAGTTTAATTTTTTTTATAAATACATGAAATAAAAATCCTTTCACAATTACGCAATTTGCTAAGGTCTCCTAAATTCATATTTACCCACCTAATAAGAATGCTATAAAGCCAACAATTCCAGGGGAGAAAAACATGATTTAACGATCATGAAAACACTTGATGGTAATAACTTGCGTCATCAACTTAAAAGAGCCACTTACGTAACTTCGAAATGAGCCAATGACCCTCCACAAGCTAGCCATTCCACCCATCAGTCAAGTCTAGTCAAGATCTCGCTAATTTCTTGCGGTGGAATTCCTACCGTGAGAGTATAAATTCCACACATTCCCCAAACGATGAGACTCTTCCATCAAATCTCTTCATATAGCTATTATACTAATGTGCACAGAATAACCATTTAAGGAAATACATCAGACCTCACATGAGAATAGGAATCCTGTAACTAAGTAGAATTTCTTACAGCTGTTGTAGTCTGCTAAGAATTGCTACCTGCGGAATCTTGAGAGTAGTCCGATCAATAATAGGGTTATTGAAAAAGAGAGAGAGAGAGAACCAATTATTAAATTATTACTCAAAAGTTTCCCTAGTGTTCCAGGCTACCCATGAGCAAAAGCCCGTACTGACAAATGGGCAACTAGACCATCTAGAGTGGCTAATTGCCAAAAGAGATGTTTGCCTGGTTCACTCTGTTATAAATCAGATTTTATTTTCAACCTTAGTCAAAGAATGCTCTATTACCTACGTTTTTCTTGTTTATTCGCGTGTAACTGTCAATGCCACCATCTGGTAGTCAAGGTCCACATATCAACTTTGCTAATGGTCAAACCACTAAGAAAGCAATTTTAGCCACTGGCACCGGATAATGAGTGATAACCAAACCAACGGTTCCCACAAGAATGTAGAGTGGAACTAAGAAGTGAATCAAGATATAACATGTTTGCAAGATTAAAACCTCCAAGGGATAACTTGAACTAAGTCTTAAATGACAGTAGTTTCAGTGTTATTTTATCTTGAAATATTCATCCAATTGTAATACAAAATTTGTGAATTCCACATGGCAGCCATATTTTCCTAACTGCAATCGAATCAACCATTGAAATTTTCCATATTTTTTTGTTTTAGGCAATAACACCCATCACAAAGGTTGTTATCAAACATATATCATATTTGCTTCTCATGAAAGATCTCGTTATATTCCCCATTCTAGATTCAAATATGAGAAATATTTCTTATTAATACCAGTTACCGACATCATTTGCTCGAAATTTAATTTAAGGAACTATGCAGATGAAGCACAAAAATACATGGAATGTTCAGGAATACCGCCTTAATTATCATGGATAAAAAACAGTCCCCAAAGTGATAGAAATTTCTTCAAGCAAGTCATATCAGCTGCAAATTTTTTATACGTTTAATTTTTAAATTCTCGTCCTACATTACTTGTAAATAAACAAATAAATAAATAAAAAGTGAATATACTATCTATGTAGTACTTGAATGAATTGGTTTGCAATATATTGAGTGTGGACCCAGCACATTTATTGCCATTCTTCACAACTGTCTTCCTATCCCTGGTTAAGATATAAAAGAAAGTGGGCAGTGAGAAGTATGATCTATTGCTATTGAGCTTAAACGATTTTCTTAATAACGATTTTCCGTTCAGTGTGACCTGCACATTATCTGACAAGTAATACCTAGCAATTT
>NC_087201.1:67687236-67697236 GCF_015104395.2 Macrobrachium nipponense
GATAGAGAAAAAACAGTAGTCCCATGCGCAGGTCCGCTGTATTTTTATTCCACAGCGTCTATACGCTCAACCGGGACGTGCGCATAGCAAACGAGCAGTACGCACGTCCCATTTTGTATTGTAACTCAATTATTATTATTTTTTTTTGGAGGGGGGGCGGGGTTTATTTTTTTTTTTAAGACCACCTTTCCCTTAAACAAAAACTCGCTTCTATTTCCAACACTCCGTAGTGGGGTAGCGCCGTCAGTGCACCTCATTCAGTGCAATGTAGGCATTACTTAAGGTTCTTAGCAGCGTTCCTTCGACCCCTTGCTGCAAACTACTTTCATTCCTTTCACTGTACCTCCGTTTAGATTCTCTTTCTTCCATCTTACTGTCCACCCTCTCCTAACAATTGTTTCATAGTGCAACTGTGAGGTTTTCCTCCTGTTACACCTTCCAAACGTTTTACTGTCAATTTCCGTTTCAGCGCTGAATGGCCTTAGTTGCCCCCCAGTGCTTGGCGTTTATGCCAAAATATATATAGATTTAACTCACTCAGACCTCCAACCTCAGCACTCTCCAAACGCCAAATAAAATTTTAGGTAAATAAAATAATATACCTTTCAAGGAAAACCATTTCCAACTTCAAAAGCACCCTCTCCAAACCTAGGCTGAGTCTCACTACTGTAAAGCTTTCTCTGCGACTGATGTGTACCGTGAGGTTCAAAGGGGTTGCAACCCTGTCTGTCACCCACTTTCATTTCAACAACTAACTGCCAAAAGCGCTGTTTTTGTAATTTTACTGATAATCCAACTACGGGCTGTTCCAGGAGCAAGACCCCGTGCCAGCACAAGGTTGGCTTAATCTTAACATATTGAAACTTCGGCGGTGGTATTCACATGAACTACAATATTTCATACGTCCAAAATCGTATTCACCGCTTAAAGCTATGGAGGGATATTTGTTAAATCGCATTTCAAAGTGTAACAAAGGCAATTATCCCTATGTATATATCAGTAAATTGTCGCTTCGACCGATGTGCGTGACGTCACAAATCACATGCGCAAATGAGGCCCAAACTCGTCGCTAGAGCGGAACTACCTTGTTATCACTATATCTTCGCGTTTTTTTTTTTTTTTTTTTTTTTTTTTTTTGGGGGGGGGGGGTTTTTTTGGGGGGGGGGGGGTTCTGTGGAGGGCCTCGATGAAGCAATCACTTGATCAAGGGACGTGTAACTGATATGACAGGTACTATACAAATGATCTCTATTATGAAATTGTGATGTGGGTCGGTGACATTTACGTAACTCTGACGACCTTTATTTTCCTTTTTTATTTAATTGTCATTGCTTCTTTTTTCAGTTTTAACGGCAATATTACTTGATACCTTGAAAAGAAAATGGAATTAAACCTGAACCTTCTTGAAAGTCAGAGAGGGGCGAGGCTGAATGTCACTCCCGTCACGATGCACGACAACCTACCCCGGGGTAGGGGAGAGGGCCTTGGTCTCAAACTGCCATTAACAAAGTGCGGAAATGATCTTGAACAACAAATAACCCTCAAAACAGTCAGGATAACGTTGTGGAAGGACGGAGAGTATTTAGAAGTAACGTCATATCTCTAACGCAATCTTGTAATCTTAAGATAAAAACAAATAAAAAGTGCACCGGAGTTTCTTCAGAGCAATCGAGTTTTCTGTACAGCGCATAATGAAACCCTCAGCTACGGCCCATGAAACTTCCAGCCACGTCCCGGTGGTGGCCTGTGTTGCTGGCAAATATAGCGCAGCCAGATGCATTATTATGGCTAACTAGATTTCTTTTATAGAAAACTAAAAATTAATTTTACAAAATTACGTACAGTAAACCAAGGAGCTGTTTGGTCTAGACTTCTCTACAGCTTGATAATAATGAATAATCTTATCACGTGCTGATAACATTGTACAATTGACCTTTATAATTCATAATATGATAAATTAACGATAAACGGAGGAAGCAAGTCTGTCTCGGGATTTCAGTCTCCGTTATTTCTACGCCCAACGCTCCGTAGGGGGGTAATGCCATCAGTGGACCTCATGCGGTGCACTGTAGGCATTACTCAAGGTTCTTTGCAGCGTGCCTTCGGCCCCTCGCTGCAACCACTTTCGTTCCTTTTACTGTACCTCCTTTCATATTTTCTGTTTTCATCTTACTTTCCACCCTCTCCTGACATTTGATTCGTAGTGCAACTGCGGGGTTTTCCTCCTGTTACGCCTTTCAAACCTTTTACTGTCAATTCCCATTTCAGCGCTGAATGACCTCATTGGTCAGAAAAAAAAAAAACTATAACAAATCCCGATAAAACCGAGAAAATGCGCCTCAACGCTCTGCTAACAAGAGACCATTGAATTTCGTTTTACGACGTACGCTGAACTATAGCCAAATGTACATAGACAGTCATGTTCAACAGATGTGCAAATAGCATACAGTTTTGCGTTAGCCTATTTACTCGGAAGTTTCGGT
Organism: Macrobrachium nipponense; assembly: GCF_015104395.2. Taxonomy (NCBI): domain Eukaryota; kingdom Metazoa; phylum Arthropoda; class Malacostraca; order Decapoda; family Palaemonidae; genus Macrobrachium; species Macrobrachium nipponense. The sequence continues at coordinate 67,689,720 of NC_087201.1, forward strand.
CTACATAAGAGAGAGAGAGAGAGAGAGAGAGAGAGAGAGAGAAATTTAGAAGCTTCGTAACTATTGCTTTTCTCTCTCTCTCTCTCTCTCTCTCTCTCTCTCTCTCTGTCTCTCTTTCTCTATTTCACTGGATATTGTTCTGGCGTCTGCAGCAATGATATTACAGATATCAAATGTTCAAAATTGAGTAAACATTCAAGCATGAATATACACGCACGTACACATACACATGCACACCCCTGTTACATTAATGGCACCGAAGAACTGAGAAGTTGTTTTATCTCAAATTTATTCAAACTTCATGTAGCAGTGCATTTTCATGACTGCTACAATAAAAGAAATAGTGGCCCTTATTAAGTGAATTCACATCTGCTTATATTCTATAAATATAAGAATAAACATTTAATCATTCTTTCTCTTTTCTTTTACTTATACTGCCTTTAACTGTAAATAGCTTCGTGCACCGCTATTCGGTCACTATATTACTCATTTTCATAACAAAACTCAGTTATTAGAGAGCTACTTCTTTTCAATTACCGTAAGATGTAACTTCGACTGCTTCAAAGATATCAAATATATGAAATGTCATACTTAGAATATTGAATATATATAATTTAGAACAAAGGCAAGCACTGGGACCTATGAGGTCATTCAGCGCTGAAATGGAAATTGACAGTAAAAGGCTTGAAAAGTGTAACAGGAGGAAAACCTCGCAGTTGCACTATGAATCAATTGTTAGGAGAGGGTGGACAGTCAGATAGAAGAAAGAGACTATGAAAGGAGATACAGTAAAAGGAACGAAAGAGGTTGCAGCTAGGGGCCGAAGGCATGCAGCAAGGCCCAATGGCAATGAGTAAAAGCTCTCTTCTTTCGAAATAAACACCCAACTGGGGATGGAACCACTTTCTTCATACTAATTAAGGATATAGGAACTCTGGTGTCAGCTGGAAGGATTTTCCTTACCTTCTGTGCATCAGCCTTCTACTGTCCTTTATGTAAACCTACTGGACTGACAAACATTGACATTTCCGTGGTGAGAATTCAGTTTAGTCTTGCAAAAAACAAAACGTTTTGGCAGAATATGTGAACAATCTAATATCGAAGGGAAGTTTTCATTTAATAAATCAAGGAGATCTTGCAATAACATTGTTTCCGTATCAAAAGCTATGAACTGGTCCCCTTCCAACCCTCGAAGGCCAATAAGTGAACAATATATTACAACAGGGTTCGGTATCTGGTACTATTTCGGAAATGTAAGAGCCAATCGCGTGCAATGTTATTTCTTAGTCAATAAGGGTCATGGTAAAGGAAAGAGGCACACTAACATTTTCTCGAGTCTCTTCAGAAACCTTTCATGTGGAATAAGGTGACTACGGCAGAGGGCGCCCGATTCTATCCGAAAGCCCTTTTCCAGCCCCGACCACCGCCTGCTGTGCGAAAGTCAACTGCAGGCAGAGTGAGCTGCCTTCCACTTTAAAGCGCACGGATGGAGAATGGTCTTGTCCTACACAAAAGCCCTTACATAATGAAGGAGAACTTCCTCCTCTTCATCACCTTCCTCAGGAAAGTACAACTTTAATTAGAGTATTTATTCTCGCTTGCGGCGTTAACGATCTTCTCGGTTTTCGAGAATCATTCCCATTTCCTTTGAATTGTTTTCGTATTCAACGTACGTTTTCAGACAAGAGCACGACTAATTGCGCGAGAATTCAATAAATGGAAACTTTAGTACATTCTTTAACGTGGTGGAGAGTCATTTTCAATCGCTATTGAGACTATTTCCAATTTATACTTTAACGAATTCTAAGTAGTTGCCAAGGAATATTCTGGTGTTTTCATTTCACTGATGATTTTACTAATTTTTTTTTTTTTTTTACAAGCTGCAATGTGCGTTTTGAAACTTCACTCCTTTTCAGCATATTCTTGAATATATTTTAACATCTAATTTCAGTGATAGGGATACATACACGCCGGTCTGTATCTCTTCATCTAAATGCAAGACATTTGCATGCACACTGGCTTATTACAACTTTTTCTTATTTACTAGAAATTAAGGTTATGAAATGCATATAAAAACCGCACAGGTGAACAGTTGCCATATCACGTAGAAAAGCTTTTTACTTGTATAAGTACTTATATACATATACATAAATACGCACATATGTATATATATATACATATATCATATATATATATATATATATATATATATATATATATATATATATATATATATTATGTGTGTGTGTGTGTGTTTGCGTGCGCGCTATATGAAATGTAGTCTGATCTCAGACTTACACACACAGATGAGCGTTGGACATTAATTTATTAGTCTCACCTCCATCCATCCATTCTCCGGTTGGTGTGATTTAACTAAGAAAAAAGTGATAGTCTGTTTATATCTTCAATGATCTCATCGAAAACACCTGCCATTGTTCTCAAAGCCTAAACCGCAGAACGACTATTATTGCAATGTAAATTTCCGCAGACAATAATTCTACAGGAAAAGGTTCAATTCAAGAGATTCGTTGTTTAACCTCACAAATACACCAAGTAACTTTGCTTTGCGAAAACTCCCTATAGCATGCGTGTATGTCGAATGTAATCTCCTTTAAATGTGGCCTTTGCAAATGGCAGCTGAAAAATGAAACACGCTTCTCAGTTGGCCTTCTAAAGACCTTTTAAGTCTTATGAACGTCATTGGTAGAGTAGATTCACATCACCCGTGCATCTGATGTCTAGGCCAATCCCTTACGACGCTCCTGATTGGCTATTGATAAGCCAACGATAGGGCTGGAAACGCTTAGTAAGTATCCCTCAGGAGAGGTGGAAGATACATTCTGCTGTGAACTCTCGAGAGAGACTAAGAGTCTCCAGCCCTGTAATTGGCTTATCAACAGACAATCAGGAGTGTTGTAAGGGACGGGGCTAAACATCAGATGCACGGTTGATGTGAATCTACTATAGTATGTTAGGAGGGTACATAATCTACTTCGATAATGTACATTCAGTAGTGGCAGGTCTCCCCACTCTGTAGAGATCAACGAGTTGAAGGTATTGGGAAAAGTAGGTCTATTAGTTATCCTTCAAAAGTGTGAATTTGCCAAGTCAGAGGTGATTTACCCGAGTAATGAAGTGGGATCTCATTAGGTTGCACCTCAAAAAGCAAATTTCCGATCAGAGATGGTTTGCCCTGCACCAAAGGACAGAGGAGACCTAAGGAGCATTATAAAATATGAACATTTATATGCGAGTATATATATTATATATATATTATATATATATATATATATATATATATATATTATTATGTATATATATATATGTACGTATATATATATATATATATATATATATATCGATATATATATATATATATATATATATATATATATATATATATATATAAAATTATATGCCACGAGGGAAAATAAACAATGGAGTAACCGCGAGATCTTTCGATGTTCAAACGTCCTTACTTGCTAAGTAAAGGAGCTTTGAACATCGAAAGATCTCGCGGATACTCCGTTGTTTATTTTCCCTCGTGGCATATAACTTTATTTACGGATTTGATCACGTTCCTAACTTTCGTGATTCAGTTATACATATATATATATATATATATATATATATATATATATATATATATATATATATAATATATATATATACCAGACTGATAGGCAACTACGCAAACCACTCGTTCACTGAGGAACTAAAATTAATAAAACTTCTCGTTACCTTCATGACGACGGCGGCAGAATTTATGAATCAGCTCCGGGAACTCTTGAATACTTTTCTTTACCTTATAACACACCTACTTCACACACATACATGTGTTCCTCGGCGCGGCCAACCCGGAGCCAGAGGAATTTATTACTGGTGATAGAAATTCATTTCTCGATATAATGTGGTTCAGATCCCACAATAAGCTGTAGGTCCCGTTGCAAGGTAACCAAATGGTTTCTAGCCACGTAAAAATATCTAATCCTTCGGGCCCGCCCTTGAAGAGCTGTTAATCAGCTCAGTGGTCTGGTAAAACTAAGAAATACTTAAGTTCACACACATACATAAGATTATTACTTAATTTTGAAGCTGTCTTATGAGCAGACAAAAAAAAAGCAGAGAATAATAATTTCCGCTAATTTCGTAGTTGAAGGTAACAGCAAACTAACAAACAAGCTCAATGAATATACATCCACCTCCCAATTTCGTCGAAGAAGGCAATTGCCCACTCTTTAAGTTTCAGTCCAAGTGGACGTTCTTGTTTCCCTTTACTTTACTGAATTGTACTGGAACTGTAATGAGTTTGAGGAAGATTCTAGACAAGAGATATTTTTGGAAAACATTCAAAATAATACCTATGTTCATTAGAAATTTTTTAATCTGAATTTCATATTTCGACCAAAATAATTGTATGGGTGATTTCACGGGAAAAAGTGCGTGATCTCTTGAAAAATTAATAAATTGTTTCCGTGTTGGCAGTGATTCTTCTAACATTGTTTGTTTATATGATTTTTTGGATGCATTGTTTTACAAATCATATTTATATCTTTTCAAAGCGAAGATTTTACGTGTCCGTTGTATATGTGTATGTATCATAACTCATTTGTAATTTAGTGAAAAACACACACACACATGAACACACTTATCCTGATTGTAATCGATGAGTACGAACATTTGTTTTCGTACTCATTAACAAAGGCATCGCAAAGGGCGATCCTTGCAAAGGAGCCAGAGGCAATTATTCCTAGATCTATTGGGGAAGTTGGCAGACAAATCCGCTATTCATGACGCCATTAGTAGATCGAGGGCGAAGTTCGTATCTTCACTATCAGCAGCTGTATCCTAGAGATATACGATCCTTTGGGAGGAGCGCGTTCTCTCTCTCTCTCTCTCTCTCTCTCTCTCTCTCTCTCTCTCTCATATTAAGAAGAGCTCATAAAAATGAAAGATATTTTGTCAGCTTGGTACTTGCAATTTCATTAGAAGAGGTCAAATCTAAATTGTATGTTCATGGGTATGACAATTGTTCTACAATAGAAAATCTTAAATGCACCCGCAGACACACATACATACATACAAATATATATGTTGTGTACATATGCTTGTATATATACAAACAAATATATATATATATATATATATTATATATATATATATATATATAGATATATATATATATATATACATTATATATATCTATATATATATATATATATATATATATATATATATATATATATATATTATATCATATATATATATATATATATATATATACACATATACACACACCAGTACATATGCAACATGTAATGTATAATATTGTCGCAAATACATACGAGTGTTTTTTTTTTCCTGTTCACATATATTAACACTCAAATATCATTCTATTCCGCATCAAAAACATTCAATGGGAAGAACTTGCCTCAAGGGGAATTACATTAACAGGCGCCTCTGACCCGGCCAGCATACGAACTTTGGCCTTTGACTCCACTTATCCTTTATAATTCCTTCATTAGTACTAAACTGAACGTCCTACTCCGAAACCTAACAGTGGCTAATAAGCTTGTCGATTATAATTTTGGTGATTAATTAATTTCCAAAAGATTTTAATTTATATTTATTTATTTTTTTTTTTTTTTATATTTATTTTTTTTTATTTAAATATAATGTATATATTTATATTTAAATATTATATATTTATATATATATATATATATATATATATATATATATATATATATATATATGTATGTATATGTATATATATATATATATAAATAATAATATATATATATATATATATATACATATATATATATATACGTAATATATATAAAATTATAAAATAATATTTCGGTTCAGAATGAAACTGTAAACCCATCTCTCAATGATACATCCGCAGTGCGTCATCTATAGTACTACCATACCAATACATCTATTTTTCACTACTTTGACGTACGAACAAAAACAATTTGACATTCTGCTCCTAACTCTTCTTCTTTCTCTACAAGCTTGTCCCTATTTGGGGTCGCTGTAATGGATCTTCAACACATTCTTCCTTCTGCTTCGGTCCAGTGCATCCTCCTTGCTCAATCCCAGCTCCCTCATATCTCTCTTCACGCATTCTCCTCCTAACTATAAACACAATTCCACGAAAAACTGGGAATTTATTAAAACATTCATGATTTAATACCAGGTCATTGTTTCGAACCTCTAACTCAAATAAAACTCAGACATCTCTGATCCCATGCTGCATATTTTTCTAGAGATATAATACAGCAATAGGAGGGACTATAGCCGGTCTCCTTATATCCATCCGTCCACCCACGCGGGAAGATGTGGTACTTGTGTATGTGTGTGCTCGAACTCGTGATTGGCTGAAAATCAACGTTTCCGATATCGTTTGCTTATCGAAATAAATATTGAAACTTTCATTAGTAACTTATATGAACGTTTAAACAGGTTACAGTAAATACGTGATCCCTACGGAACTTGTGTAATGAGCAACTCGCATAGGAATGTTTGACCACAAGGGCTAGACTGAACACGACGGGACAGTGATTCATCTACAGTTTCGCCATGTTTAGCACTGGCCCCGGTGTTGGGGTGGGGGTTTGGGGGAGGGGGAGACGTCAAATGTATCTCGCTGTGTTCAGTACTATCCTCTTGGGGATCAAAGGACCATTAAACCTTTGTATATAAATCATGAATAAGCCCATTTGTATCGACAATATTCCTAGATCAGAACATGGAAGACGAGCTTGTATCAAGCTGTAAGATCCTGCGCAGGCCCCTCCCACTTACTAAAGTAACTTGTGATCATTTCAAAGTAAATTACTAGCTAAATTTAGTAACAATAGAAAAGTTTATAAGTTCGCCATTTCACAATAAGTTTCTCGTTTTCTGTTAGGCTTGTGATCTTATGTATACAAAGAATTTCCGCGCATAGCGGACTTGAAAAGTTCATTTTTTTTTTTTATTGTTTTATTGTATTGTTTGTTCGAATGAGTTTGATTGCCTGTGTATGATTTGTGGAATGTGTCGGATGTTTAGAAGTATGTGTGTAAAATTTGCATTGTTATTAGTTGCGGGATTGTTGAGTGAAAGATGCTCGGGAGCAGTGAAGGGTTCCATATCTGTCGCCGCCAGCCCGTCTGTGAGAAGGATTTGTTTTGTGTCGTTGACTAATTTATAAATAGACTTGTGTTTGGGCAAGGCTTTGGTAGTGAGTCCTGTGAATTTGGAGCTATCAACCAACGCAGTGAGGTGAATCTACAGGGTGTGCCTTAGGTCTTAGGGCTATGCTTATTAGCAACATTATGTACCTCGTGGGGCTAGTGGCGGGGCTGTTTAAAACACTTGGATGAATATTTCAGCCCTTTTTGGGGCTACAGAAGCGAGCTGGGTAAGTGGTGTTTAGTTTGTGTGATGTTATAATGCATGTAACATTTGCCATGATCGTAGCAATTTCATTTTGAGCATGGCGAGAAGTCAATTTTGTCATGGAA
>NC_087201.1:67702236-67807236 GCF_015104395.2 Macrobrachium nipponense
CTCCTTAGGAATCCATCAGTTGCTGACTATGTGCTCTTTCCAGGAGCACGCTCTTCTGCATTAGTCCTGGAGCTACTTCAGCATCTAGTTTTTCGAGGTTCCTTTTAAGTGATCTTATTATATTTATTATTATTATTATTATTATTATTATTATTATCTGGAATTTAATGAACATTGTAGAGACTTAGTATGTAAGAGTAGTTCTCTCGGTTCTGGACTTTAAAATATGAAATGTATTTAAGTGCAAAGGGAAACGAGTAATCTATGAAAACAATGATAGGAAATAGAGACCAATCTTGGAGTCATTTATTAAGTTTATAATCAACAGCAATGGAAAACCAAACCTTTTCTTTTTTGTCAGCCTAGGTAACAGTAACAAATTAGTTTTAAAGAGTTAGGTCTATTCTCATTAATTCTCATTGTCTCGTTGCTGTCTAACATCGTTTTTACCGAGGTTCAATACCTTATTGGTTGCGAGAAGTTAATACAAACTGTGACCAAATTATAGACTGATCTTACTTCGTCATGAAGTTCAAAGTGGTTGCTGGCAGTGTTTTAGCCATCCACGTCGACTTACAGCTCCTCTCATGGTCCCTTTGTGCTTACTTGTTTTTTCTATTTGGTATTTCTCAATTTTTTTTTTTTTTTTTTTTTTTTTTTTTTTTGTGTCTTTCATACCAGATCGCTCACTTATCAGGAACCTTTAGGTTATAGCGTTTTCCATGACATTTAAAGGACAGGCCACTAATATTTTTTTTATATGATATCTTTAATTGAACCGTTGAGGGGAGTCAGTTTGCTAGCAAAACAATGGAAACGGTAAACCAGAATCCGCTGAAATGAAATCTTAATTCCCTGGTCTGAAGGCAGCGAATCAAACGAAAATTAAGTTTCCTTGTAACGTAAAGCCTCTGATAGGCATTGCTGTGTGTTCAGGGAATTGGTTAACTTTGTGGTTAAAGGCTCGTCAGCGAACCTTTCATCTCTGAGACCCTGGAAGCGTTTTCTGTTTTCGTAGTTTAATTTCCCGGTTTGGATTTGATACAAAAACGCGGGAAATTATTTGAATGCTGGATGTCTGTGAATGACAGACTTGCTATTGTTTTCCATATCAGAGATTAGTTGTAATCATTCCGTGCATTCTGCGTATACAATCAAGTTCTACGTGAATTTATAATTGCAGCTGTGCCTGCAATTATACGAACACTAAAACTGTATTTTTTACATTCTGATTCATTTCATGAAAACAATGATCCAGTCTACAGCAGAAAAAAAGATTAAATGAAAGATCATTTTCAAAACTGTAGTACCTCGGGAAAATAGAAGCCATCGTGCCATAGTTATCTACAAAAGCACAATAGCAAGAAGTATTTGCCTGACATTTCAGTTAAGTGGATAAACTTCCTAAAAGGTTTCATTAGGCTTCATCCGGATGATTGTATAAACCTGTATAAAAAGAACCACAAAAACAAGTAAACAGCACAAAAAGTTTCATGTGGGAACAAGTAAAGAATAAAGCTGTAGAGTTGCAAATGTTCATGTATCGTAAAATCTTGGCAGGAATTACTTAATGATTTTGTATTTAATTAGTCAACTGATAATGAAATGAAAACTTTTAGACACCAGAAACTTAAAAGATAAGGAACACCCCCCACCCCCCAATACATTAATTTTAGAAAAACTTTTATCCTTGCTAGAGCTGATTTTCTGAGTCAAAGGCACTCTTGAAGTCGGCCATATGTTCTCATATTCTCTTTCTCCCAAAGTTTCTTCTCGTCCCCTTCTGTTCTTCTCTCGGCCTCCTCCTCAACCTCCTCTTCTTTCTCCCCTAAGTTTTTTTTTCTTTAATGCGTGAGATAACCAGCGTCTATTGTTGCGTCTTTCCTCAAGGCCTAGGGCCTCCCCACCTTTCTTTCTTTTTTTTTTTTTTTTGTCCTTTTTCTGACACCAATGGTGTAAAGCGATCCATAATTTCTACGATCAGGACAACAGAGGTCTATTGTCTACGGGTGCGCTAAAGGACCGATCCCCCGTAGCCTTAGGGAATGCTGCTTTACAGCAGACGACCAGCCATTTCTAAACCAACTATCCCTGTAAGGCCTATCATGAAGTGAAGATGATTTATATTAGTTTAAAAGCTTGTCTGGTACGCTGGTATGTTGGTTAGTGACGTGACATGCTGCTCAGATGTCTCGAGTTCGCCCCTCAACCAACATTCTTTGGAAGCTTGAATTTCAAGTCAATGGCCCCCGTGGGTTTGTTCATTGTGAATAGGTTTCATCTACTGAAATAATAATGAGCATAACCTGACCTGCGCTAACGTCAAATCTACGAGGGTAGTACCGAGTACTTCGACGGTCATGCTTTTCCCATTGTTGCTGGTTGCCTTTCAGCATCTCATTGTCTGATTTCTACCAAGACACTGAAATGTTTTAATTTCAAACGATAGAAATTCGAATGCAGATTTTATTCCATATGAATTTCCATTTATTTAACCAGTCCACAAGTCTTTAGTCATTAATTTATACCAGAATATCACTATCCATAGAAAGATAAATTCTAGTTACTTAATTACAAATGGCTATTTTCCAGCGTTGTCAGAAACTGCCGTATCTGAATTTGTGGAAAAGAGCAGTCAATTAAGGGTGCGTTCACACCAAATGCGTTGCGTCGAGTCGAGTCTGTACTTATTTGACTTAAGTTTACACCTAATGCGTCAACTTCAGTCAAATCTGTACTTATTTGCATTTTATTTCCGCGACAGTGGAACAGTAGCTTTTTATAAGAATAGGTGCATACTCTCTTGGTGAAATTAATGCTTTGGTGTGGCTTTGGCGTCGCAACGTAAAAAAAGTAAACCTAGAATCTGGGTGCATCATTTGAACACCAAGAGGCAACAATTTGACATCGCGTATTCAAGAACGTGACTTTTTTCTCCTTAAAGGAAATAGTCATGGCCACAGCTAAGAGTAAAAATAGATCGACGTGAAATGAAGGGCAACAGTGTGTATTCTATAACTACGAGTATCTGTTTATTTATTTATTTGTCCATTTATTTTTTCTTTTCCAATAACTGATCTTTTCTGTCTGTTTATCTGTTACCTTCTGTTACTTCTTTTTTTTAATGAACACCATAATATTCTTAGAAAGCTCGAATTTCAAGTCATTGGACCCTGTGGTGGGCTTGTTCCATATGAATACGGCTCATCTTCTCAATATAATAAAATAATAATAATAATAATAATAATAATATAATAATAATATAATAATAATAATAATAAATAATAATAATAATGATAATAATAATCAAACACAAACTTCGTTCAGTTTTCTTCTGAAGGTTGAAAAAGGAACCCACAAAATCACTGTGTAGCGTGTTTATTTCTAAGTATTTACATTTAATTTTACTCCACACTCGAGTACTTCCAGGCCCTATCTGTGGCCCATTTTCTAGAGATGTTTGGGTTGTCAGCCAGAAGACTGCTGGGCCTTGACCCAGGCTGACAACCCAAACATCTCTTGGAAATGGGCCACAGATAGGGCCTGAAAGTACTCGAGTGTGAGGTAAAATTAAATGTAAATACTTAGAAGTAAACACATTACACAGTGATTTTGTGGGTTCCTTTTTCAATAATAATAGTAATAATAATAATAAGAATAGACATACATAAAAAAGTGAGGTTATAAACCCTACTCCTTTCTACCTTTTTTCTTATTTTTTCAGGCCTGGTCAAGAACAGGACCTCTGGTTGCCCGTCCACACTACCCCTATTAATTCGCACGTCAGTCAACAATCATGTCATTGAGGAACGAGAATCATTGGCTAATAATAATTCACTGACACAAAACTTGTGCGTAACGTTGGCCACTTGTTTCTTCAGGGACCCGTGGCAGGCAGGCTCAAGGTCCCGGGAGCTGTGGTGGGACTTACTGCCGTCCCGGGACCTGTGGCAGGCAGGCCCGCTGTCCCAGGACTAGAGCCGGGCTCCCCACCGTCCTGGGACCCATGGTGGGCAGGCCCGCCGTCCTGGGACCCGTGGTGGGCAGGCCCACCATCCTGGAACCCGTGGTGGGCCTCCCCGCCTTCCCGGGACCTGGGGCAGGCTCGCCGTCCTGGGACCCGTGGCAAGCCTCCCCGCCGTCACGGGACCCGTGGCAGGACTCCCTGCCGTCCTGGAACCTGTGGCGGGCCTCCCTGCCATCCCAGGATCCATGGCGGCCAGGCCCGCCGTCCCGGGACCCGTGGCGGGCAGGCCCACCGTCCCGTGACCACTCAACACCTTAACTTATCATTAGGTTGGGAATATGCCACTGATTCCTCACATTGTTCCTGGAGCTCCCACAAATCTTATCGATTTCCTCGGCTTCTGGATTCCCCTGACTTTCCTAGGATTTTGTAGATAATTGGCATTTTTATGTGGCTTCAAGGAATGAACAAAACGATAATAAAATATTTGATCATATTTATTCCTGTACTATTTCAGTATCCATCGAGAATTAACAAAGGAAAGTTATTTCAAAACAAACTTACTCCTCAATTTACATGATCTGATCCGTCTTCATGAAGCCACCACAGACTTCATCTCGCCATTCCCTGAAGACGGACACCTGCCTCTGCCCTTTAAAGTTGTCCTCATCCAGGCATCTCTATTTCTCCTGGACGTTCTTCAGTTTCAACACCAATTTCTCCTCGCTCCTCTCAGCTTTCGATCCTCGTCTTCCGGCTGGTCGTTCCGCTCGCCCTGAAAACCGGTCTTCCTCTTCAGCGACTTGAGGCGACGATTTCGCTCCTCTAGAAGGTATGTCAGCTTGTTCCTCTTGAGTTTCAAAGCCTGAACTTCACACTGGATTCCGCACTTCCTCTGTGAGGTCTTCCACTTCTTTCTGCAGGCGCTGGAACCTGAGCTCGAGGTCTTTCCTGTCGGATTCGTGCTTTTAGGTCACGTAGTTTTGTTCCTGGATGAGCCTCGTCATCCGCGCCGCTTCTTTGGTCTTTAGCTGCAAGTCTTTCTCCTTCTCTTGTAGGAGTTTCTCTTGCCTTTCAACCTGGCAGTTTGTCTCTGCCAACTGCACTGTCAGTTCCTTTAGCTTCTCATATAGGGTCTCGTTTCTCTGCCCGATTTTCTGTGTTGATCTTCCAGCTGTCGTTTCTCCCTCTTCTCTTGACCGTTCTATTTCTTCAGAAACAACGTCTCAGCTTCGAGCGAGTGGGCCTTTTATTGCCAGACCTGCTGTTGCAACACCTCCTCAGTAATTTGAATCACACGAGTGCGTTCTTCTCTTCCGCCCGCCTTCTGAATCTCTTCATGGTAGTCGACGAGCCTCTGTTGCAATGAAGAATTATCCTGTAAAGTTCACCTGCTGCTCTCTCTGGCACTGGGTGGTGTCCCGCAAGGCCGCAATTCTCTCCTTCAGTTCCTTTTCCTTGGGGTGCTCAGCTCCATTATCAGTAGTCAGGAGAAACCTCACCATTGAATAGGCAGCCACAGTAAGCAAGATGACTGACTATTCCTGCGTTGGAATTTTCTCCGTATTTCGAACAACATCTGGACAACAACGTCCCAACAACAGCTGCTGCCAAGGCCAAAGTATAGCCACATTTCCTTCCAACTGGAATCCATGTCTGAAGTGTGTTACCTGCAGGTTGCAGAAGCCATACGCAGTTCTCCTCTCTCTCTCTCTCTCTCTCTCTCTCTCTCTCTCTCTCTCTCTCTCTCTCTCTCTCTCTATTTTTCCTTGATTTTCTATATTTTACGGGAGATATTTCCATTTATCATAATATAGCAGGACATATTCTGATTTTTTATTATGCTTCGTCTCCTGGTGTTATAATTTGCCGAAATCTCTCTCTCTCTCTCTCTCTCTCTCTCTCTCTCTCCTGTACGGGATCTTTTTAGTTCTCAAGTTTGTACTAACACCAGGGATTTTATGCAGTACGTATCTTTTCTCTCTCTCTCTCTCTCTCTGGCGGGATTTTTTATTTTATCTATTAAAAAAAATTTGGGGATTATCCTTTATTTACCTTTTTTTCTATAAATAATACAATACTAATTACAGGCGGGAAATGGGAACCAAGAAAAAAATTGCCATTTTCCTGAAGTAAGTTTTATTTTTATTCAATTTTACAAGATAACTATAAGATACAAAGCCAAATAAATTAGCCGAGACATCAAGAGAAATATATATATATATATATATATATATATATATATATATATATATATATATATATATATATATATATATATATATATATATATATAACAATTAACTACTCAACCATAATGATTTTCAAAAACTATAGGTAAGTTTTAAGATTTTAAATTTATATCATATAGATACAAGGAAAAGATAAAACGAAATTTAATCATTTGAAATTTTGTCCTATATAAAAGTGAAAATAAGATATAAAGGGGTACAATTTGATTAGAACATAACCTGGTTCGTAAATTAAAATGCAATATAGAAATAAAGTACAAAATCCAAACAACCCCATTTCTATTTAAAGGCAAATGACACTAGACTATCTATGACTGACGTCAAAAATGACTCGACGCGACATGACGTCACTCGATGCATTCGATGTGAACGGTTTCTTTCAAAGGCCCATAGAAAGCAGTGTAAAACTGGGTTGCGATTCACGATGAGTCATGAATTGGCGTGACTCGACGCGACGCGAAGGATGCGACGTATTTGGGACGTAAGAGGAGCGCATTTTTCAGTTCTATGAATCCTATATGTATTACGATTCATGAATTTTAATTACGATGTTAAGTTTGGTATATTAATATATATTTATTTTCGGAAGGACTGGAAAGGAAAATCAGGAAGTAATTAATTAAACCCTGATATCCTGCATCAGTAGCCTCCAGTATTTCAGTCGAAAGTCATACGCATTTCTTATTCTAACTTGTAAACTAGCCTTGTCATGATTTTTCTTGGCTGGCAGTTTTTTTAATAAATTGAAAATGCTATTAACGAAATTTATTCATTACTATGTTCTCTAGCAAAAATGTACATCATTGAAATCAAATAATTTTTTGACAATGACCTCACAACATACGGTTTATGTCAAAGTTAGGCCTGGTCGGTGAAGTCGATATCAAACAAGTAACCATTGATAGCTATATCTATCTGTATGTCGTTGGCAATATTGCAATTATCCATTGGAAGCCTATGAAGAATGAAGGAATGGATTCCAGTGTAAATTATGAAGGAAGTAAATTAATGAGGACAAAATTTGTGCAGATTATGTAACTGAATGCGTGTATAACTCGCGCACTCTATCATACCTGAAGCCAATGAGCATTGCGCAGGATTTATGTGCACGTTGAAAATAGAATACAGTTGTTATAACTGTAGTGTTAATAACGGTATATAATATTTAATCAGAAATAATGAACCTGCAATCCATTGCCACAGCCATTTAATCCTCACTGCTTTAAAAGCAATTTTTCCATTAATAAATTCACAAACAACTAAATACAAATTTACAATGGTTTCATAGTAGCGAGTGTCGATGAAGTGAATCATGAAAGGCGAGACTGAATTCCCTTCGGAATAATGTAATGACACGATGCCGTGCAAAATAACTCTTCGGCACGCGACTCTGAAATAATTAGTTAGTTGATATCTTGTTCCGACTACAGAAACTAATTGAAGTTCTTGGTATTCTGAAAACTTTGATAATCGTACCAAGAGATTAAAGAACATAGCTTCACTGTCAGCACCCATATTTCATACATATGATACTTGTGTTTTATGAATACTTCAACTTGGATACGTTTGGAGTGTAATGAATTCATTAAGTTTCCTATTCAGAATTTAATGTTATAACGATAATAATGAAATGATCATTCATCATACTATTTTGCATTAGTTTTAGATACGATAGTTTTTCAGGTCTTGCTCCACTTTGATTTGAATACTTTACTTAAATTACTACGCTTATGATTTTGCGTTCTAAATTCTCTCCTCGGGACGAGTTCCATAAGCATGTGGTTTTAACGGCTACTTTCAGAAGTTGAAATACTGCGTAACATTTCTCGTTTATCTCTGACACTGACACTCCAAAACCGGTATTTTCATCTCGCACTCCATTAGCTTTCTAAAGAGCGCAGCTTCAGCTGCTATTCCCGGAAAATCTTGCTCATAAAGTACAGTAGAATTAACCAAACATTTTTTTCGTGGGAAATTTCCCGCAAACAGGAAAGTAGATATCATATTTTAGTCTGATCTGGGTCTTCTAAAATGAATGCGTGTTTGCATTCCACGCACTAGAACATAAGCACACTTCCATTAAATATAACTTTATGCGGCCGGATGGCGAAATTGCTTTCATTTACGTAAATGAACCGTGAGGGAAGAGAGCAATGTTTCCCATAGTTACTGGGTTTCAAAATATGCGGCGTTGAATTTTGCCTTTCTCGCTCAAATATACCGGCGGAAAGTGTCCTTTCTGTCATTTACCTCCACAGAGGTTGATCTTTAAAATAGACAAACAAATACAAATATGGAGTAATGGACCGCCTAAGTGATAAGGTATTCAGTTATTGAAAATTAACGAATAAATAAATAAACACCTGTAGAGCATAGGTATGAATGTAGTGAACATTTCAAAAAGGAATTTGGATATGTACAATCTACTGTAGACCATTCTTAGCCCTGTTAGTGTGTGAAGTTCTCATTCAATTTAATCTTGGGAACAAAGGCTTCCAGTTCATTTTTCATATTGTCACTTCGGGTCTTTGATAGCAAACACTCAAATTCTACTTACTGTCTGGGAATGAACACTGTGGGGTTAAGACATCACTGGCACCCAAGGGGGAAGGTTGTGGGAAGGGGGAAAATGTAGAAATTACAGAAAACTACAGAAATTAGTGTCTAATCCATAGTTTTTGAGGTTGCTGAGATAAATAGACATTCAGCTGCAATAAGGAGGTGGGGTGAGAAGCAACTATCTTAACAGGAGTGAGAGAGAGAGAGAGAGTTTATCGGTTGTAATCTGAGAATTCCTGGGCATTGCCAGGTTGGTCAGGTAATATATATATATATATATATATATATATATATATATATATATATATATATATATATATGTATGTATATATATATATATATATATATATATATATATATATATATATTGTATATATGTATATATATATATATATATATATATATATATATATATATATATATATATATATATATTAGTGAATCAGTTTTAATAATATGGCTATTTATGTAAAACCTTTAACATTGTACATTCTATATTATGAAGAAGATAATACTGAACAATAAGTAATCGATCTAACATGAATACTGCTTTTCTTGTGTAGCTAACCACCTACTTGCTATATACTACACATGTGTAATTTGTGTCTCAGTCCATTCATTTTTTTTAACTCGGTAGATGGCCGCCAGAGCATGTCGACAGCTGAAACGTCAAAGCAAATAAAACTAAGCTAACAGAAAACCCTGATATACTATTGTAGATTCACATCAGCCGTGCAATTGACTGTCTAGCATTCCCTACGACCCTCCTGATTGGCTGTTTAAGCCAGCCCTGTGATTGGCTTATCAACGGCCAATCAGGAACGTCGTAAGGGACTAGCCTAGATATCAATTGCACGGTTGATGTGAATCTACTATAGACTCACGCTGCTGAAAAGATTATAAGTTAAATAGAGATGACTATAAAAACTAAGTGCCTGATGAGAATTAGTATTTCTTTCATAAATCTGCTAATCGATTTCCGATTTCTATGCACGAACTTGCATGAAGTGCAGTACGTTACTTTCTCCGTGTGTAGGATAATAATTTCTTATTTAGGCGCTAGATCCGCTGAATAGCCTGAAGCAGAATCCAAATAGAATGAAGAGCTTATTAATATAAAGACCTAAAAGATACACATCTACCACGCGAGAAAGGGAGAGAGAGGGAGAGTGTCCAATAAGTGCTTTTGAAACACTTCCTCTGGAGTGCAAAACGGACTTAACGTGTGGTTAAAGGAGACGGACAGGGGTCCTCATGAGGGGAAGCGTCATGCCCTCTGCAGTGTCCTTCATCAAGACAAAAGATATTTGCAACACTACTAAGGAACCCTTTAGTGTTTAGATAATCACTGAAACTTCTCGAAAAGTGTTCGTTGTATGACGCCTGTTTCCGTCCCAGTGACCAGCGGCGTCTTGATGCATCTGGAGGCATTGTTTCCTTTGAGTAGATACGCTCTATGTCGCTCTTCTCCAACAGCTCAGTCTGACTTTGTTGCTCATCTCCAATAGCTGAGTCTGTCTTTGTTGCTCTTCTCCAACAGCTGAGTCTAACTTAGTCTCTCTTCTCCAACAGCTAAGTCTGACTTTGTCTCTCTTCTCCAACAGCTGAGTCTGACTTTGTTGCTCTTCTCCAACAGCTGAGTCTGTCTTTGTTGCTCTTCTCCAACAGCTGAGTCTGACTTTGTCTCTCTTCTCCAACAGCTGAATCTGACTTTGTTGCTCATCTCCAACAGCTGAGTCTGTCTTTGTTGCTCTTCTCCAACAGCTGAGTCTGACTTTGTTGCTCTTCTCCAACAGCTGAGTCTGTCTTTGTTGCTCTTCTCCAACAGCTGAGTCTGACTTAGTCTCTCTTCTCCAACAGCTGAGGCTGTCTTTGTCACTCTTCTCCAACAGCTAAGTCTGCCTTTGTCGCTCTTCTCCAACATCTGAGTCTGATTTTGTAGCTCTTCTCCAACAGCTAAGTCTGACTTTGTCGCTCTTCTGCAACATCTGAGTCTGCCTTTGTCGCTCTTCTCCAACACCAGATTCTGACTTTGTCTCTCTTCGCCAACAGCCAAGTCTGACTGTCTCTCTTCTCCAAAAAGCTGAGTCAGAAACCATTTCTGCTGCTGAAGTTCGACGTTGCTGAGCTATTCAGCACTAGATGATTAATCTTCGTTCCCCCGTAAACGATGAATTAGTCTTCCTAAAAAATGTCGATGGTGTTGCTTCTAATTTCAAGAGATGAGTCAATGATGCTTAAATGCTCGATGGTTCCATTCCATATTCAATCTGATTGATGAATTCCCAGGTGCTAATCAGTCATGGTTCTATCTCATATTTTTTTATCTATTAGTTTATATCATTATCTATATTCTATATTCCTCTTTACGTCTCTAGCCTTGTTTTTTTACGCTTTATTACAATGTGTAGTATAATCATTTTAGACTTTAGAAGTGATTCGTTGTCTTGGTTCGAGGGAAGAACAAAGAGAAAGTTACCCTCAGCCCATGTTATGATCAGGGAGGTCCTCCCCACTTGTTGAAGAAATTTAATTAGTCCCAGTTCCAAGTTTCACCCAACTGACCTCCAGGCATGATTGGCTTTTGTTACCTCGCATTTGATTGTCGTGTACGAGAGTTTTCTTCTTTTGTTTTAGGAAACTCGATGCGTTGTGTAGTTATTTGAAATATGATAGAATTCTAATCAAGCCCTTCTGATGACTCATTGTAATTCTCGTTTGTTTTGTCTAAATATAAATATGCAATTGATACTTATTGATATATTTATATTTTCATACTTATGGATATAGTCATACTTTTACACTTATGTGGTACATATCTGATCTATTTTAGCACACCTGAAATGTACCTTATATTTTGAATGAATATACCTGTTAGTGAGCGTGTTACCGTTTTTCTCTGAAACTAGCTTATCCCAGAGATTAATGTACGATGAAGAATATAATGATAATTTCAGTTCATTTTTAGTTCACGAGTAACATTACCTACCTGGCTACAACATCGTTTTAAGAGAGAGAGAGAGAGAGAGAGAGAGAGAGAGAGAGAGAGAGAGAGAGAGAGAGAGAGAGAGAGAGAGAGAGAGAGAGCAATTCATGATGAAAAAAGATATAGTATATATCTGAAGAGCTAGAGAGATTTTGAACGTGTTAAAGTAGATCTTCCTCGTTTCTGTAATGATCTTGAAAGTCAAGCCAACCTAAAGGGTCTTCAGGACGCATAAACAACCGACTAAAAAAAATATTGAACGTGTTTACACGGAAAGCCGCAGACGAGCCTCAAGCACTGGACGCGACTATAAGAGAGTGGCTAGGAAGTGGCTACTCGGTCTATTTTCTTGGCCACACCACAGTCGCTCACCACCAGTGGCCAAGGATAAAAAAACGTTATTTCAAATCAGAGTGCGCACACGAAAGATTTTGTTCGAGATACTTTGGCTGCAGTAGGTGATTGACCGGTTGAGGGCACATGCCAATAGTGTCACAGTGACATCTAGAGAGATAATTGCCTGTGAATCTTTGATTACGGAGGTGCAGAAAAGACAAGCTCTCTATGATTTTACAGTAGAGGTATATAGTTATAAGCATATAAATGATAGATTATGGGCAGAATATAATGCTACTTCATACATCATACGTGTATCACAAAAGCTATATGTACTATCTACATACTATACATGTTGAAAAAAATATCGACATATTCTCTTCCCCTTCTCCTCCTAATCAATTATCAATTCCTTTGCATTAAAGAATATATAACAATAAAGTACAGTATACAATTGCATAACATATCGTCGTATGTAAGAAGATTATCAATATATTGTGACGACGTGCCAAGTATCTGGTTACTACACTTACCATTCATTAATTGTTACCTCACAACAGCCAGACACCCGAACCTTCATCACAGGTACTAAACGACTGAATACTCTAAAGGCAACAGTGATCCCTTAAATAACTTACCAGTATTGCAGAAAATCAGATTAAGTTCATCAAAACAGGTGTGAGGTAATCTCTGGTAATTAAATTAATTAAAGGGCATCACTCCATCAACAACTTTAAAAGTCTAAGTATTTCCCTGATTTCAGAAGTCTAAGTTCTTCCCTGGTTCTAAGTAACTTCAAGTAAATTGAAGGAAAACAGATCAATCACCACTCTATGTTTCTACCTAAACTAATCATAAAAATATACTGGTATAAAGAAACACTTATAAAAATTTTAAATACAAAAATTTATTATTAAACCCAAAATTATGAGTGAAATTCACAATATCAGGGAAAATTACTGTTGCTTGAAAACAAAGTAAAGTTTAATTGATTCTTGAATCAATTAAGTAAAATTAAATCAAAATTAATTTATCACAAAATTCAAGAAAATTAATTCAATCAAAATTCAAGTGTTAGGTAAAAACTAAAATTTGGAAGTTAATTCACAAGTGCTAAACAACAATGAAACTTGAAAAGAATTCTAAGTAAATGCAAATTAATTCATAAGTGTTAAATTCAATTAAATGTGCAATGATTAATTATTGAAAACAACTAAGTTAATTAAATTGTGAATACAAATGAAAACACAGAAAAATGTGAAAAATACCAAAATTGTAAAAAACACTAATCACACAGAATATAAAATAAAAACACACACTTCAATAAGAAAATGGATAAATGAACTTCAAATGAAACAAACACAAAACAAAAATTTGCAATGTGTAAAAATGTAGATTGTTTTTCAGCCAATGTAAATATTAGTTGCAACAAATAAAAAATAAAACACTATACCTTGGTACCAAATTTTCTTTCTTTCTGCTGCAGCCTGTTCAAAAAATTCACCAATTCACAATATTTCACCAAAATAGGTGCTGTTTCTTCAGATTCCACAAAACGCACCAAATAATACTAAATAACTCTAAGAAATATCAAATCTGAAATTTACGAGTTACGAGTGACCAATTTACATTACGTTAATGTAATCTCAAGTGTGTCGAGGGAGAGAGAGAGAGAGAGAGAGAGAGAGAGAGAGAGGGAGATGTCTGAACGCAATGCAATTCTAAGTAACAATGAAATCTTTTGCTCTCGGAAACTGAACAGTGGAGATGGCACAAAACGTTTTGGGCATGAGAAAGATGATGCAATCCTTCTAGAAGTTTCTAATATGATGTAACTTTACAGGAAAATCGTGAAATCTACACATGGCATTCGGCAAAGACGTATGCATATGAAACGAGTCATGAACGTATTAGCTCAACAAAGACACGTATTCGACTCGATCGAAGCAAAAGTCCTTATCAGACGCGATGACAGAATTCCCAAACACAACAAAGACCTCGAGATCTCTTTAATCAAACATGTTGATAGATTAGGAAAGCAAATCAGAGACTTTGGGGTCTCTTATCGCAGGGCGTTAACATAATAGGGAAACAATTCTAGTTCAGAATGGACAAAGATAATCTCTCTCTCTTTTCATTCTACGTTATATACTTTCTTTTACATTATGTATTGCGAAATCTGAACACACATTTTAAGACATCCTAACTCCAAGCTAGCTAAGGAATCTGAAAAATGTTGCAAAACTCTTTATATAACATTTTTTACAGTCTAGGAAAAGATATATGCATTTTGAAAGTAGCAACATATAATAATAATAATAATAATAATAATATATATATATATATATATATATATATATATATATATACATATATATATATACATATATATATATATATATATATATATATATATATATATATATATATATATATATATATATATATATATTATATATATATATATATATATATATTATATATATATATATATGTATATATATATATATGTACGTATGCACGCATACACATACACAGTGCCCTCTTTGTTTCTTTTTCCTTATGCAAATTAATAAATCATTTATATTTCTAAATCTTATTATACTACCCTTGCAGCGTAGTGAAATATAAAGCTGATCATTTT
Organism: Macrobrachium nipponense; assembly: GCF_015104395.2. Classification (NCBI taxonomy): domain Eukaryota; kingdom Metazoa; phylum Arthropoda; class Malacostraca; order Decapoda; family Palaemonidae; genus Macrobrachium; species Macrobrachium nipponense. The sequence goes on from NC_087201.1 coordinate 67,716,981, forward strand.
ATAAATATCCTCAGCGGTTTCTTTCTCTTCAGTAGCAAAGCGCAAACACATGCAACATCAACAGTAGTTATCCATGTTGACACTTAGAAATCCAGCTGTCGCGGGCAGAAATAGTCTCGTTTGCGGGTACACATCAGTTGGTCACTAAGTAGTTGGTCACTTCGTTGCCAACTACTTTCCACTGAAAGTGCCCCGTGTACGGACAGCCTTAAAGTATAACGACGAACATTTCATTCTGGTACTCATTCATTTAGGACTTTTCACTCCTCCGTTCATACCCTGAGCGGTCTGGTCAGCCAATCAATTGAACTATTACACCTTGGAACCATTTAGCGACAATTTATTTGCTATCCCAATAAACACTTGACTCTCTTTTCTGAAAGCCTCGATCTGCCATTTTGCATACTCAAAACTGTTTACTTCACCGACACAGGACAGTCTCCTCATACGGCATATGACCTCATTTGAATCTTTTAGACTAAGTTTCATTTGTTCATTAAACTTTTCACTCTTACATAACGTCAGCGCAACGCCATAATCTAGTTATACTTGCTGAAATTCTCCTTCCCCCACATCTCGGTCATCAATTTATTTGTCAGGGTATCATTTCCCCCCTTGTTTAAATTCGCCCAAGCATGCCTGCAGTCATTTATCGGTTTTTATGTCTTTTGACATGGTGTGCGGAGTTTTGTGTTTAAAGTTTTAATGTGACACATTTGTCAACAGAAGCTCAGGCGTCTTCTGTTCCATCAGGCGACAAGAATATCTTCAATTAAGCCGAACTCTAAAATCTCTCGGAAAACTTGAACACACTTTCTGTTTGAGTTGGGATCATAAAAAAACAAGTAAAAAATGAGCAGAAGTTTCTTCGCTGCAATCGAGTTTTCTTTACAGCGTGTAGTGCTGAATGTGCAGTGGCCCATGTAACGTATGGCTAAGTTTAACCTTAAATAAAATAATAACTACAGAGGATATAGGGCTGCAATTTGGTATGTTTGATGACTGGAGGGTGGATGGTCAACATGCCAATTTGTAGCCGCCTAACCTCAGTAGTTTTTAAGATCTAAGGACGGACAGAAAAAGTGCGGACGGACAACCAAAGCCGCCACGAAAGTTTCCTTTCACAAAAAAAAAAAAAAAAAAAAAAAAAAAAAAAAACGGCAAAGGAGGTAATGTAACGAAACAGAAATAATCCGCGTCCCTCAGTCCAGAAGACGAGCCTTGCAGAGTATTTACCAATTTCTCGCTCCTCTAATCCGCTTTTCCTAACAAGACTTATTCCAGAAATCTTTCTTCATTCGATGTTTACATTTATATCAGTCATCGATACCTGCCACTTCAGATCACTCGGTTTTAACGAGTTTTCATGCGCGATTTTTCTACCTTTAATTGTTCTTTTCATTTTTATTCGTTCCAGTTATACGTTCTTTGCCCAATTTTGATTACAATATTTCCATCATAAGGAATATAAACTGTTCTCTTTGTTGTAGCATATTAGAAATTTGTATGTGAAGATTATATTAGTGGATGTTTCTAGAATGTTCCCTTCAAACATGCATTATTTCGCATGACTTAATTTTTGTTTATGATATATATACCTACAATTTAATTCGGGGGACTATGCTGATATATCAAGAATAAAAGCAAACTTTTTAAACAAAGTCAGTCAGAAATGTGTGTATTTGTTCTAGGAGTAAATAAGCTCTGGCATGCGTACGGTAGTAGTAGACCTACTAATTTTTTTTTTCGAACAGTAAGACAAAAAAACTCTGTCTTATTTCCAAAACAACAGTTGCAAATTCTTTTTTAAGCTTTATTTTTTGTGGCCGAATTCGCATACGAAATGGAAAACAGAGTAAATCCATGGTAATACGTCACAGTTGTTCAGTTTTTTTTCTTTAACGAGTAAATATTAAACGGACAGTGGGTTACTGGTTAAATATATATGGATCTGTTGTATTATGAAGCACTCAGGCAACTATAAAAGGAAAGTGACGGCATGAATTAAACAAAAATACAGCATTTCATAGGTAAAGTTTTAAAACTGTTAAAATCAGCTATGATGATACGCATATTGTGCTGCATAGAGTACAACCTACTTCCACTTGGGTCATGCAGAACGAGTGTACAGCATTTTATAACTAATTCCTTTTATCGCATTTCTATTGTTGTGCCTCAAATAAAATGAAGGAATTATTGAAACAAAAATCATCTGAACCGTAACGTTTCAAACTGCATTCTTTTTCAACAAAAAGTTATCGTGCAGCCAAGTCTGTCCTAATCAAATTCAGGACCTGTACGGAAGGAGTATGATGAAATAATGGATAAAAGGGAAAAATTAAACTATGCAATTATGCACTGGACAACAAAATGTTATATACACATTATATAATATGGAGTGGTTCAGACTGAAAATTTCTCGCTGGGATTCAAAAACCAACGCTTGTGTAAGAATGCTGAGAAAATTGTAGCAGCACGTAACGCAAAACTCTCTGGAGCAATGTGGTGGGTAATATGATATGAAGGGAGATTGGTGCCACAACTATAAAGTAAAAGGAATTAAAGCTGGTGAGAGAACTTTGGCCAATGAATACTTAGAAATCATCTAATGCAATTCGTTTATTAAGATTAATACGCGCACATCCTTCCTTTACATTGAAGTAACGCCTCACAGATGGGAAGTTGATCAGATGCAAGATCGAAAAAGGTTCTGGATAATAATGTGCCATGTAAATGGACCACCACATCGTAGTACATATTAAGTATGGTTAAAGTTAAGTATATCTTAGTTTAACCAGACCATTGACCTGATTAACAGCTCTTCTATGGCTGGCCCGAAGGATTAGATATTTTTTACGTGGCTAGGAACCAATTGGTTGCTCAGCAACGGGACCTACAGCTTATTGTGGGACCCGAACTACATCGAGAAATGAATTTCTATCGCCAGAAATAAATTCCTCTGGTTCCTTGTTGGCAGAGCGGGGAATCGAACCCGGACCCTGAGATCGGTTTAGTCGAGCACGTTACCCACTAGTCCAACGAGAAACTATTAAGTATGGTAAGATCCCTTGAAGACGTGTTCTGTAATCTTCTTTGTTTAAGATTTTGAAATTCTCGAGCATTAGTATGTAAAAAAAACTACAAGACAAACAGGTAGGAAGCAAACTAGACTTTGAAACTTTAGGTGCACCAGTATTTTCCTTTTAGTTAGAAGGCACGATTGAGTTCTTCTCAGGCAATATCATAGATATTGAAAAGCAGTGATATAATCAATGTCATTTATGAAGTCAATGAAAAGGAAAGGCAAGAAAAAAGTGGCCATTGGCAAATCACTTAGGATTAGGAAAAGGCTCCACTCAAGACCATCGATAACCCAGGTCAAAGAGTTAATAAATAAAGGCAATTGTCATAATTCCGATGCCTTTCATCAGAAGACCTGATTGTGGGTCATTAATCAATTCAGATGATAGAATCTGCACTGCTAACTTATGAGCCAATGTAGTAGATGAATCGAATCAATACAGATAACTGAAGAGAAAACTGTGTGCGTGTATTAATTCGAAAACAAACAATATGGACCATCTTTACCTCGTATAGCACCCGCCCCTACAGAGAAAAGAAAAAGAAAATGAAAACCCTCCAAAAAATGTGGGTTTCAAAACTTTAAATTGCTGGTAACGAGAATTCAATAGAGGGTGACACGCATGTTGATTTCATTTCAGGAAAGCGATTTTCCATTTATTGCCATATGGCAAAACTTTATTGAATTTGCAACTTTTGGGGGAATGACTGTCTTTAGCCGTGAGTGTTTATGCGTAAGTTCATTAAGACTTTTATTTTCTCTATGACACTGAACTTTTTCTATTTTATTTGATTTTCTATGCATAACAAACACAGACTTATCACGGATCAAGACAAGAAAGCGTCTTTCTCAAACGCCAATCTTTCCTGAATAGATTTTTGTTGTTTGTAAAGACAGAAAAAAGTGGGTTAAGAGAAAGAAGATAAAATAGGAAAAATAATACAAAAAGTGAGAAAAAATAAATATCTATACATAAAAAGGCACTATATGAATTATAGACCAAAAATTCGTTGCAATAAATTACCGGATTCAGTCCCGAAAATTGATGTATTATGATTACAGTTCTAATCTTTTTTTCATCAGATCCTAGAAGATTTAGCCAGTATCACATTAAAGTAGTAGTAATATTTCATTCTTATGGCAATTGCTTACCACACATAAATGATTTAAACGGTATGGTAATTTTTGGTGTACATATAACAGAGTTATAATGTCAATTTAGTGTTTGTGCTAGGTTGTAGTTAGTGGAAAATGCCCTCTAGCTTTCAGTTAAAATCATAGATTTCATTTTCACTTTATAATTTATTGACTGATCATGCACGGTAATAGTAAATTACAGCTTTGACTATTGAAACACTGAGAATGATTTGTATGTGAACACTAAAACAATTTATATATAGAAGTCCATGTGTGACTACAGGCATTTCCAAACACCTCACTGCATAAGCAACCGCTGCTTTTAATTTCCTGTTCATATATTCGAGCCTAGATTACACCACCAATTGGCCATGACAGGTTCCGATCTTACTTGTCGCGTCAGAGTCTAGGCACAGATTCGGAATTTGACAGGAGGAGGATATACTACAGTGGAATCGAAATTAACTTAGGTCTCTCGTTGGTGGCTGAATGGAGACGTCTCCGCCATTCGTGAATCAAACCCCAAAAGGCAGAGGCTTGAATCCTGTTCAGAGAATGAATCAGTGAATCGTGAAATTGGGTTCTCTAAATAACGTTAAATAAAACTGGTGCAAAAGATAGATTTATCTATATTAGGTGTCTATAATGATATTCTATGTATTAGTGATGTAGGGAGACCATTTCTGGAAGCTGATTTTCCTCGTTGTTAATTCTAGTTGGGTAAACTTAGAATTATAATTATTCAAAATTTGGGCAATTGGTACGGTATTTTGATATTGCCTATATGCATAATACTTATTTCTGCTTAGCTAAAGTAAACTGCAGTAAAAAAATAATAAAATGTAATCCTGCATTGTTGAGAGCAAATACGTATTTTGATAGATATCTGGATAGCACAAAAAATGTAGTTTTCTTCCTTTGTTTCAGGCTGTTGTCTTTGGAATTGTAGTCGCTCCAGCTGGAACAATATTCGATGTGAAAGGATGACCCAAATACGGAACTGAGACGACTTTGCTGTTTTTCATAGGAAAAGTTTGTCAAGTACCTATTTTTTCTTTGAAAATGTTAAGAATACTAGTTAATTGAGAAAAATGCTTGAGTAGAAGAATAATTCAGTTTAATGACGTACAACTGCTGATACTAGGAAAGTAATGATATTATGGATTTTTCCAGTAAAAGAAAGTGAAAATAATTTTTATATCTTCTGACTAATTAGTTGGGTAATTTTTTCCCTTGAAAATCCTGGAATTGGACTAAACTTTAGGCAAAGTTTTTATGGCCAGGCCTCGTAGGCGTAGGTGAAGTGTTTGGCACGTGCACTGTAGGCGTATTTTTAGCCATACAGTGATGATTTATGGGAAATGTTCTTGGGGCAATATTCAGTCGTTCAATTAAGTATGAAATGACTTATAAGTGTATGTAGATTTTGTAACAGTTTGAATTTTGGTGTGTAATTTTGATTTCATTGGATAATAGCTGAGAAAGAGGGAAGGGGGGAATTCCAGATATTTTGGCCTGGTCCTCTGGTATAGTAGAGCGATAGTTTCGTGGCATGCCACACAAATGTCCGTGTGGGGTCTGTGGTGGGAGGTTGAAACCAACATTCTTTGGAAGCTTGAATTTCAAATCAATGGTCCCTGTGTACTTGTTCCATGTGAATAGGTTTCATCTATTGAAATAATAATAATAATGATGATAATAATAATAATTATTACTCATATATGTGGAAATCATAGCTGAAACCTTTAGCCAAACAGACTTACTAACAATGGTAAGGACTCAGAGCATAAGTAGCTTCCAACTTCCAGTTCCTTAGTCTCTCTCCTCTGCCTGGGTCAGTTACAACATTGAACGTTTCGAGTTGGTTCCTGGCTGTTTTTGCGACCCTGTCTCGATGGCCAGACAATGACAATATGGGCTACACATGGCCAACGCATGACCAACCTTACGTTGCTTTGAGTGAGCAAAGAAAGTGAAATTATGTGGCAAATCTTGCTTATTTTCTAGGCCAAGAAATTTGTTGTTTGCATGGCCATAGAAAAAAAAAATATGGATCTTTCCTAGATAGTGACCCCAAGGGTTTCCGGGGGTCATTATCTAGAACTACTATTTCTTGGGGGTCATTATATTTGTGATAATTACAGTCTTTTGTTTATGTTTTGACGGTCATCCCCGCCGGGCTTGTACTAAACACGCCACAAAGATTTCTAATTGTTTCCAGAGCATTTACCTGCGGAGCATCTGGCCTCATTCACGCGGGCAATTTTGATCGTACCTTATTAAACTTTATGCTTTGAAAATTTACTAATGTTTCATCCTGAGAATTAAAGAGTTCTTATCACAAACGAGCCGGATGAGAACTGAAAAGACGCGAAGAGGAACCAACAACCTACTTCAGTCTTTTCCTATTTTTCCTCATGCACGAATGTGTTGCCACGAATTAATGTGAAACTAGCAGTGAGTTAGTGTATAAAAGAAAACAATATAATAAAGAATTTTTTTGCTCCTTGCATTACCAAATGGACTCAGGAAAAACATTGAAAGTGCTATTATTCTATAGATTAATCTATTCTTTTTTTATTATTATTATTAACTACTAATAAACTTGATACTAAGTCCTGGGTTACGTGTATATTCATTGGCCATATAATATATTTTTGTAAGAGACGTTTGGATATTTAGACATGATGTCGTAGTTTAAAAAATTTAGTACCAACAATGCATTAATCTTATATATTATTTATGAATAATGCACTATTTATAATACAATTTATATTTCTCACAGCTTTGTAAAGTTTATAGAAGATATCAATAACTCGAAGACCATATTTTCTGTTTAGGCCAATATGAAAGTTGTCGCTTACTATTTACTTATTATTATTATAATTATTTTCTTTAATAACTGATCTCTTCTTTCTGTATACCCTATTACATTATGTTACTTCTTTCAAATGAACACCATATTCTTTGGAAGCTTGAATTTCAAGTCAGTGGCCCTTGTGGCCTTGTTCCATATGCATAGGTTTCATGTTCTAAATAATAATAATAATAATAATAATAATAATAATAATAATAATAATAATAATAATAATAATAATAATAATAATAATAATGACGATGATGATGATGGAGAAACAAATCCGCAATTATATATATGCACGTATATCTTATTTAAAGATGAATCCACAGATTTATCTTTAGATACACGTACATATGTAATGACAATTACATAAAAAAGGGAAATGTTATACAATCCCTATAATAAAAACAATGTTCTGATCCAGGTCACAGGTCGATCAGGAAAAGTCTCCCAAAAATACAGTTCAGGCTGCGCGCGAATGCTAGATAATCATAACAACAAACACACGAACGAACATCCTAGTAGGTTCGGCTCACACGAGAACTAAATAAGATTGTTGAATCAGCATGTCCTAAAAGAGGGAGTTCGTGTATTCGTAACCTAACTATGTTATCTATTTGAATGTACATTCTAAAACATTGTATCACTTCCTCTCCGACTCTCTTACAATAACGTCCTTCCTGAACGTCTACATATCTCAAGACGTAAGACTACTTCAAGAAATATATCTATTTTATATAAGTTCAAGAGTTTCCCGACATCCTTCTATATTACTGATGTGTGAACGTCTATCTCAAGACGTAAGACTACTTCAAGAAATATATCTTTTTCATATAAGTTCAAGAGTTTCCCGACATCCTTCTATATTACTGATGTGTGAACGAAGAATCTGACGAAGTCTCTGCGTTACTTGCCTGCCGAGAGAGAGAGAGAGATGGAGAGAGAAAGAGACTGCTATGTCTCAAACACACCGCTGTTCGCTCTTTTGCGAATCTTTAAAAGAAGACTACTGTCTCTGATATTTAAACAAAAGTGGGTCCAGTCGTCCACACATATACATAACTGTGGATTTGTTTCTCCATTAATAATATTAGCATTATTATTATCATTATCAATTATTATCATTAATCATGAATCTGTACATATTTATCTTTAGATACGTGCACATATAAATAACTGTGGATTTGTTTCTCCATTATTATTATTATTATTATTATTATTATTATTATTATTATTATTATTATTATTATTATTATTATTATTATTATTATCTTTAAATATATGCAGGCTATATACATATACATAACTGGGGATGTTTTTCCATTTTAAGACTCATGCTGCTATGAGTGTTTTCTTTAAATAGTTATGTAAAGCCTCTTTTAAATATGTCAATATCGACTTAGCAGGGACCTTGTAGTATTCTAATTTCTCTCCCAAACTATGTCTGTAAATCAGAGGGGACGTTTTCATTAAAAAGCTATTGTTACGTTTTCCTACATGAAGCCATTGCTACTTATATTTCCGTTCCAAATATTATATTATTATCAACATAGTAAGTGCTGACTGTAACCATTCTTCCTCCAGAGCCATCTCAATATAATAGGTACGTATGTATGTATACTTTCTGCAGTACACTATCTCCTAACAATTGTTTCATAGTGCAATTGCGAGGTTTTCCTCTTGTCACATCTTTCAAACCTTTTTACGGTCAGTTTCCATTTCAGCGCTGAGTGACCTTATAGGTCCCACCGCTTGGCCTGTGGCCTAAATCCAGTATTCTAATCCTATATTCTGTATCCTTTTTTCTTTTTACAGCATTGTTCTTATGGCAGACAAGAAATTTTGGTGCAGTTATTCAGCCTCAGCAATGAAATTAATGAACAGTAAACTCTACTGACGGCATTATCTCTTACAGCTTAGGGTTTTGCACATTACATCATAAGAATCATTCTTATTAACTAGCTTTACAGTATTTCTTGTATGTTGTAATTAAAATTTTTTAAGTATTATAAGTTGTATATTGTGTACTTTAGAAACTGTTTTCACCTTATATTGTGTACCATTAAAAACTTCACCTTGCCTAATTCAGTAAAACATTTACAATATCCCCCAACACATCTGCATTTTTTAAATTTTTATATGTTTTTCAATAATTAGTTTGATTTGATGCCTGTCTTTAATGTAGGAGCTCTCTATAGCACTTAACAAATATAACATTAAGAAATTAAAAAATTTCTATTTAAAAAATATTTAAGTTGTTAGAAAAGTGTAGTTGAAGCATTATGGTGGGGGTTCTTTATCACTTGAGTATTATAGAACAGAATGGTTAACAGAGTACAGATGAATAAGTTAGTTGCCGGATTATATGATATGGTAGGTCAGTGGATAAAGGCAGGAATATGTTGTGAATAGGTTAAAGTAGGAGACATTATCTAGTGGAATATAATAGAATAATACCATATTTAGTTACTGTGTTAATTGCTGGCTAACTTAGACACAGGGTTCAGGCTAGCATATGGCAGTCCATGTTATTGGTCACTGGATTGGGGTAGGAAAGGTACTAATGGCTTAAGGTAGTACTGATGATTCCGGATTAAAGTGGTGTTTTATTTGGAGAATTATGATAGGTTAATTTTTTTATCAAGGTTTGGTAGTTTTAAATAAATTATTAAAGGTGGTCTTGTTAGTCAAAATCGGTTAGGCACTGTATAAACGTAGGATGTGTTAGTTAATGAAAAGAATCAATCTAACACACAAAGTGCTATAATTCTTAATTGTACTACTAATGATGTTTGATTTAATAAGATGTTCGTATTTGTTAAAGTTGCTTTGAAATGGCATGAAAATCCCTATTCTATTTATACTAAAATTGGGATAACAGTTAATGGGAAAGTGTGGAAATGAGGATACTATAGCATGACTGTCCATTTATGTGATTTTTCTTTTTACAGGGTTGAAATTTTTCAGAGCCTCGGAGAAAATCATCATGGTCTGATCTCAGCGGGAAGATACATTACAAATTCAGATATTTGCCAAGACCTATTGAATTAAGTACCACAAAGAGTTCCTAGTGTGTCAAATTGAAGATTTGCTTTATGAAACATTAATTATAACCTAATTTGGAAAGAAATGGACATCTTGGATTGTGTTTTGGTATGCAAAGCCCCAAATTAGGCCCTAAAATAGCTGCCACTTCATTGCTAGACTTTACCTGAGTATTTTACGCACTTTAAAGAATCATCAATACTTGATATAAATTGGAACAATATTTTCTTTTTAGGAATATTAGAAATTTGATGTCATTTCTTATAACATCCCATTAATCAATTCAGGACATTTTTCATGGAATTTACAATAATCTTTACATATATAGAACAAAATTCATTCTAGAAACATACACTGTTAAACATTGTAGTGTAGTAATTCCCTTATACAGCTAGATTAAATCCTTAAAGGATTTTTTAAATGTCTACTTAGTACTTTGTTGTGGTAAAAATATCAAGCCTTGACACCAATGTTGAGTTACCGAAATTATTGATGTTACTTCTTTGGTAAGGGTTATTCCAGTGAGTAGTCTCTTGAGCTAGTTTACCATGAAACCACGTGTATTATTGTTTGTATTTGCTTGGAATCAAACGACACTGACTCCTACAGATGGAGTACAAGTAAAATTAATTTTAGTGTATTTTCCAGTTCCTTAAAAAGTCTTGTTCTTATGAACAACGTATGACAAACATCCTTCTTAATTAACTAAAGCAAGCTCAAAAATTCATTGATAATTGAGCCTAACATAAGGAGAATCAGATCTGCATTCAGAAGCTTGATAAATTATACTGCATTGATTGTTGGTTACTTGTTTTTTCATTTGTATAAAAGATGTAATTTTATAAACAAAACTTAGCAAGTAATTGCACAGCTATTAGTTTCAAACTTCCGCAGTAGTTGAAAATTGAAAATCATGGTAGCGCTTTTGTTTTTGTGTAGGACACGCGACCCCGCCCATTATTGGAAAGGTTAGGTACAACTCGGCTGAATGGCTCTATTTGTTCCAGCCTGTCAACAACTGAACATAAGCCGTTCTTAGCAGCTAAATTTTAAATTTGTTCACCGGATGGTTCCTTGGTGTCTTCATTTGGTGACCTACTTGGTTTTTGTTTTCGTAGCCTTTGAGCTATTGATATTTAGCTTTATTTATTCTTTAGTTTCTGATTTTAACTAGTTTAGTATGTCAGGCACTAGTAATGCTAGTGCATATTAGTTTTTGCAAAACTCCTATACAGTTTATTCTAGTTGTAGGGGACAATCTTGTTCCTTCATTTTAACATGTCAAAGAGTGTAAGGACTGAGATCAGGGGAAGTGGAAGACCCCTAAGGCACATTTAGATAAGCTAGAACAGGAGAGGAAAAGAAAGGCAGCTCTGGAGCTGAAACTATAAATGTTGCTAATTTGCAAGTTTCTCCTAAATTGGATGTAACTGTTATGCCTTCTACCTTTTCTGCTTTTTCTCCCCTCCCCAGTCCTCCGTCTAATACAACCTCTCCCTTACCAGAGCCCCTTGGCTCCTAGCCTAATGCTATTGCCTGCCTCAAAGCCCGCATGGATCATAAGATTGGGCTCATATTAAGTATGCTATGGAGCATTGAAAGTGCCTCAGTGAAAGTCTTTATGGACAAAAATGTTCACGTAACACCCCTGTTATAAAGTTCCAGGATGCAGCGGATAAGACCCATTATAAAGTTCCAGGATGCAGCGGACAACCATTGGAAATGTGTCTGGAAATCAGTGCACAACCTTTCCTCTGGATCATCAAGCTCAGATGTAGACATGAAGTACCGTATGTGCTAGTTTGAAGATCCACGCCCTTTGAAGAGGCAAGCTGAAGACCCGAGGAGTAATTCTCCCCTTCTCTACAAACGTAGCAAAGAGGTGAAACATACCCCTATTCCTTCATGTAGAGAAGCCCGGATCACACCTTTAATGAATGTCAATTGTTGTCTCCTAAGTGCTCTTCCACTTCTAAGAGTCGTTCTCATTCGTTTGTTAAGTGCTCCTTGGGCCTCAAGCGCCCTCATTCTACGCATGCAGATGTCGCTGACAAACACTTGGTGTTCCATAAGCGTCTGTACCCGAGCGCCCGTCACCCTGATGTGCCTGCTGATTTACTGATGTCAGACTCACTGCCTCATGACTTGTCCCTGAATCTTATTCAACAACGTTTGGATGAAATCATGAGTTTATTGAAGAATTCTTCTGCTATACAAAACCCTCAGGACTTAGCTCCTTCAGATATTTCTTCAGGTGAAGAGGCTATGGAGCAACAACTTGCTACTCCATTTGCGAGCTTACTAAGATATTACTTTGTAGCATTCCTGTCCTTTTTCACCCCTGCAACTCCAACTACTTGTGCTTTGACTTTTTACATGAGGAACCAGCAGATGGTGTCTTCCAGGCTTCCGAAGATGGTGCTATCCTCCTCCTCTAGGAAAGCGTTAAGAGAGTTACACAGGTGGCTCTCAGACGAGGGAGCAATGTAAGGCGGCCTTTTGCACTTTGCCTTCTCGTTTGGTGAGGATGAGGTGTGTATAATTTTTATGTTACTGGAGAAGCTCCTTCCTGGGAGTACCTGCCTCTTCCCAGGGGACTTCTTTTGCTTAATAGACTCATCTCGATGCTCGGCGTTCTCTTCAGTTGAAGTGATGTTTTCAACAACGGAGGTGGATCATTTAGTGAGAAATATTTTCAAGACTTTCGAAGTAGTAAGTTTTTTGGACTGGACAGTCTGAGCACTTGCCAAGAAACTACAGGACCACAGATCTGTCAGAAGAGTTTTCACTGGACTTAAGGGAACTCTTTCTTATGCTGATGAAGCCATTAGAGAGGGCTCTATGGAGTTGGCCTCGTTGTTTGCGACAGGAATCCTGAAGAAAAGGAAACTTTGGTGTTCGTTCGCCTCTAAGGGTGTGACGGTATCTCAAGTCTGCCTTGCTCTTTTCACCCTTAGACTGCAATCAGTTGTTTAATCATTTGTTCAAGAGATAACGTCGGCATTTCGGAAGAAGTCGGCGCAGGACCTGTTGGCGAAGTAGACCAAGTGTACTAACACTAGAATGGCAGCCAAGGTCCTGCACCTACCATTAATGGCCAAGCAGACATTTCGACAGCTTCTATAAAAAAGGTATCTAATCTCCCATCAAAATCTGTTTAATAGTTCTCTCGTGGCTTTATATCATTAAGTAGATAATTTATAGTGAAATAGAGAGAAATTACATGATTATGTCCAAATAGTTTAGAAGTTCATAAAGTGCTGTTCATATTACATACAGATTTATTAAAGTCTAAACTTCTTTATGAATGAAAGAAATTTTTCATTGCCTTATTCATTTTTTCATGACGTTACATTAGGCAAAAAAAATCAACTTCCATTTTTGGTTCTCTAATAGAAAATAGTAATAATAGCAAAATGCATTAGGAAAGCCAAAGCAAATACTGAATTGTACTATATATTATATTATGGGAAGGTTTTACTTGATATCAGGCAACCTATGAGTAAAATTAACTATACTGATTGTTGAAATATGCTGTATTAAGTAGAATATAGTTATTAGAATTACAAATACAAGTAGCAGGACAAAATATGATGTTTGGTCCAACAGTGCATTTTCCACACGTTTTCAATTTATTTTATTTCTATTTTTTGTTTTGTTGCTCTTGCACTGCTTAGTTTCTTATTGGCTTTACTGCTAGCCTCTTCCAAATTCTTATCAAAATGCTCATCACTTTCAGCCATCTTTGAATTTGTAAAAGAAGCCGCCATCTTCTGCTAATCCATAACCTCTGAATACAATATCCATGCAGTGATACCTGCAAGATCAAGAATATTGTAAAACATGCAGAGGCCAACGTTTGGAAGGGCATCTCATGGAATAATGACATTCCAAGTAATTACAGAATCAAATCCCTCCCTCCTTCCCTCTTATGGGCATAAGACAAAAAAATTAGCTGTTCAGCAGTGTTGCACCTATCCTTCCCGATAGTGGGCAGAGCCATGTCTCCTACACAAAAACAAAAGAAGCGCTACCGCGATTTTCAATTTTTAGTTGCCACGCCAGTTTGAAAGTGTAGCTGTGTAATTACTTGGTATGTGTTTATAAAACTTTTATTATGAAAATGTCATTTTCTTACTTGCATAATAGTAATTCGTTTAACAAAAATATGAATTGTATAATGTAGCAAGTCTGAAACTGTTGCATTTGAATGAGGCTGAAAATTCCTTAAGGTATTTTGTCAGGCAAGGAAAGTGAACATTAAGGAATAATCTGACATGAGAAAGGCAGAAGAAGGTTTTATCATCAAAATAAATCTCACTTTTCCCAAAAACACACATTCATCTGCCATTATTTTAATAAAGTTGTCTGTAAAATTGTCTTGTAAACTTGGTAGTATGTAGTTCTTTAAACAAGTTGTCAAAGTGTTCGACTGACTTTGAAGCTGTTAATTTTCATTCAGCTGACATGTCTTCATGCAACTGTGAAGTGTACCTATATATATTTACAACTTTGTGCTGTACCTTGCATTGTATTCCACTAAACTATCATTCTCTTCATAACATCTTTAGAAGTTTCTACTATATCTAAAGATTTTGTAAAATTTTGTAGATTTTTATACCTTTTTGTCCCTTCTATAAAACCGAAAGGTAATTTGCCATTTACTGTATTTACTATTTATTGCTTCTTATGACTGTAAACTGCTCCAAGGCAAATGCATCTCAAAAGTACAGTGGTGGCTCGTGGCTATCATTCATAGGGGTGCTGTTTTTAAATAATTTTTTTTCTTCAAATTCCAATTCCTTATATTAATACACACACTCTCTCTCTCTCTCTCTCTCTCTCTCTCTCTCTCTCTCTCTCTCTCTCTCTCTCTCTCTACTGAGTTGATTATTCTGCATCACATTACATATCATCAGTATTATCACTAATTTGGTCACTATCACTATTAGTACATATTGATTAAGCATTGATAAATTTAAAAACACACCTACAGCTAGACTGACACTGCTTGAGAGTGCAGTGCTCCCGTCACCTTTAGTGGTCTGGCTACCGCATTATCACCCTGCTAGCAAAATTATAACTACTGAGCAATGCGGTTCCACATATTGCTTCAATTCTTTGTTTTTATAAATATAAAAACAAGAGAATGGTAACAATTTTTTAAGGATTATTGATATTCTATACTTCATTTCTCATATTCATTTATATATTCATAATTTTGTTCGTATATATGAAAATCTATTGGGGGGTGCTGCAGTTCCACAGTGGCTGCTGGCAAGCCGCCACTGATTAAGTAGCTATTGGTCAGGAAAATGTTTGCCGTCTTTGTTTTTTCAACTACCACTTTTCAATCTGGTGCAGTCATTTTTGGGGAGAAATACATTGTCATTTGGGAAATAAACAGGGAAATGTATCAAATTCAAGCAGTGATTATAGGAAGTAGGTAAGTATGTTGAGCGAATCCCTATGAATAGTGAAATAAATTAAATTTTTCGAATATTTACGAAAGTCAGATTATTGAATTACATTTATATTAACTATTAATTGTAAGACAGAAAACTGAACTAGTAGTACTATTGTAAAAAATTTTAAAGGGCAGCTGGGGTTTTGTGGTGAGGTGAGGCTGATATGCATGTTACAAAGGTGTCGTAAAAGCTCTATAATTGTTGCTATCCATGTTAGAGGTTGGAAATTGATTCTCTCTCTCTCTCTCTCTCTCTCTCTCTCTCTCTCTCTCTCTCTCTCTCTCACTCTGTTTTGCCTCTATTTTCTCCAAGTTTAATACAAGTTGCTCATTCCAGTCACACTTGAACATGGCAAGTACTTGTTTGAATTTTTTTTCTTTAATTTTTTTTGCCCGACTACCTCGACAGTCACTAAATAATTAATCATAGCCACATAATAAAAGAATAAACTGAAAATGGCGCACAAATTCTGAGCACCAATTGTCTACTTATCAAAGTTATATAGTTGGATAGGCAAAGACTACTAATAATTGTGCAGTGTGCAAGGTTTTCAAGCAGATTAACCCTCTTAGTTTAAAATAGTTTTCAGTCGAAAAGGTTTGGCAAATAAAAGAATAGTGTTACGGAAGGAATTGGTTTTGAAGGAAAGGCTTGAGGGAAGCTTAGTTCTAAATAGCATTCCCAAGGAGGGTGTAGTTTTTAAAGGATGTGTTAGAGAAATAGTTCTTAAGACTTAAAGGAATAAATTTGATTAAGGAGTAATCCTTATCAAATGTACAGAAGAGTTTCAGTACTAGGTAGAGGACTGAAAATGAATACAGTACTTTGCAAATTAAGTAACAATTTAATTCGAGGGTTTGAGGAAGGTTACTTCTAGGTAGAAAGGTAAACTCAAAGTTGGATCACTTTTTCGAGAAAGCACCAATGAAATGATTTTGAAAGTAAACCATTTGCAAGATCAATTTAAAAAATCCACCTTAAGAATATTTTTTTAAGAAAATGGGGTGCATATTAATTAAAGACATAAACGGGGTTAATAAATAGAAATAATTACACAATAGTGTTAACATCTGATAGACCTTTATGAGTAGGAAATAACAATGGCCGAATTTGTTTGTGCTGGTTTCTGAGGGTAACCAACACAAAGTTAATTTCTCACCAAAAGTTAATTGGTACAATGTATTTTCTGTTTATTGCATTGTGTTGTATGTTGCAACTAGTATCGGAGCTTTCCTGAAAAGGTCCATTTCTTATGGCAAATGGGTCAAAGAAACGAGCTGTAAATTACTTAATTACGTACAGCCTTGCCATAGAAAATGTTTTGAGTTCCCTTGTTCCTTCTCGTGTACGGATACAAAATACTTTAAATCTCCGAACAATGACCATGAATGATATTAAACTACAGCAAAGTGTCTAATAGGAATGGTTAAAGTCCGTGAAGAAAGAAAGCAAAAAATGGTAACTGGTCTAGCAGTCGATGTTAGTGGTATGTAATCTCTGCATTTCTTACAACAGCAGCTTCATTTTCTGGATTGGCCATCTTCCAAGATGTTAATTGCGCCAGCCACAGAAATTACCCTCTTGAAATATATGCTGAAATTACACACGGTCCTGTCAAGTTCTAGCCGTTACTTTTCAGTTCCTTATTTTCTGCATGCACTTAATAAGGCATTCATACAAAACATTTGTCCTGTAATCTTGCATCATGCATGGTTTTTGTTCAGAGATTTCTCCAAGCATTTAGTATCCGTACACACAGACCAACAAGTCGCTAAAAATATTTTATATCATGAGGTTTAACATGTTCATTAATAGCTTTGAGTTTCCTCTTATCAAAATACCATAAGAAATAGACATTTACAACTAACTAAAACATTGGATCGTATTAGAGAATGCTAAAAATATATTCCTCCAAGAGCAGTGAAACAAATTTTTCCTGCCTGTCTTCCGTGATGTGAGATTGTTAATTGTTCATCGGGTTAAGAAATAAAATACAAAGTAAGTTCATGAATGGTTTTATTTAAACTCGTGGTACAGTTTAGAAGAGAAAGGGTAGCAAAGAAAGAAACACGCAACAGCAGGAAGTAAATGTATCTTCCTTTACCAATAGTCATACGACAGTGTGTTCTCCCCTAATGCACCCCCCCCCCCCCCCAAATCCCTTTGTCTAGCCCAACAAAAAGCCTTGTACCTCACCACAAAAACGGCCAAGGTCTCACGTAATAGACTAGACTTTTAACTATCCCCGAGTTCGTTTAACCTGTTACATTGTTTCCCGTATACAGAGCTTGGATAGTCTCCCACTGATGGGATGTGAGCTGAACACCAAAGTGTGTTTATGAATATATAAGTACTGTGTCAAATGGCTGAACAATAACCTGGTAACTCGATTTGGATCCTTGTCCACTTCTCAAATCCAGCAGTCTGTCAAACAGATTTTTAGCTGGTCATGTAATAAATTGTGTTGGCGTTTCCTTGCCGTTAAATTACTTTTTGCACTCTTTTAACTCTGAATGAAGTGCAAATGTATATTTAGTGTTCATGAGCAAGTCTGTTAAGGAAAACTTGAAGTTGGCGTTATATAGGTACTTGGACTATTGCCAGCAAATTATGGCTTTAGAAAAACTAGAAAATTTGACAATCTTTTATTGTAGGAGACTGAATGCGAGACATCAGACAGGTTTTATGTGGTACCACAACGTTAGTTATAACTTGAAATATAAAGACACGAACCAGTGACAAACTGTTACCAAGTTGAAAAAAAATACCCCGATTTAATGAAAATTCATCGCCAATCTGGACGTCTGAAGCCCACTTGAAATTCTGCATTTGAGATCACGTCACTAATGTGTGGCGGGTAAGTAGTGTTTTCACTAAAATAGAGAAGGAAAAGGAAAGCCCACCAAGGCCCTCCCCAGTCCCACCTAGTAACGGTAGACTAAGAAAAATTTTGTATGAGGCGGCAAAGTTACTGGGCCCTTGAATGGTTTCCTTGTCCTTCTCTTCTTTTTATATTTTATTACAAATTTACAATTTATTACAGCCATTGTGAATTACAGACACCGATAAAGTATGAATGTTTTTGAAGCCTAATTCAAAATAATAGCCGTAAGGCAGTTTAATCGAATCATCTGAGTCATACTTATAACTTATACTGAAATGAGAAATTAATATTGCATCAAGACCAAAGTAGTTGCTCATTTAAATGAGAAGAAATTTTTTTCTGCAAAGGGAAAATTTTTTAAATCGTTGAGTTTTTAAGAAGGTGGAGGTCATCATCAGTCCCACATGCAATTTGAGCACGGTCCATTACTCATGACACCCGAAGCCTTGTGATAAGCAGACAGGATTCACAAATGGCCAAGAGGCCTCTGGACTTCGTCCCATTCCGTGTACCTGATTGAGTTGGGTAAAAGCGAAGAGACGCACAAGATTACTGCCCTGACTACCCGATGCTTCTCCACCCAGCAGACAGCCAGATCGGACCGAAGTACGCATTCGCCTAACTCGTGGACCACCAATTCACCGTAGTTTCATCTGTGCAATAAGTTCTCAAATACAAACCCTTTGGAAAGCAACGTGGAGAGGCGACCTGAACAAACATTAGCCAACTGAGGCAATGGAATTGGCTTCCCTCGCTGCTTGCAAGTTACCAGAACTAACAAAACACGGGGAATTTATTAAGCAACAAATTAACATACAATAACAAGACAGTTTCGACAAAATATGTCATACAAGCAAACAAGCAGCACGAACAATATATCTAAATATTCTACAGAATAAAATATACATCCGTTAGAACTAAACTCATCTGGTGAGATGGCTCACTGTAACCCATGTTTTACACTGATTTTGCATAGATTTAATATAACTACTAGTAATGTGACAAAACTAATTTTAATTTACGAAGCAGTCTAATTTATTTTCAAATTCTTTTGATGAACGGGAGCTTAAGATTAGAGATTATTCGTTAGTGAGAATCCATCGAAGGGCCAGAAAGATTTAGCTTTTGGAATGGAATGGAATGGAATACGAAATTTAGGCTTGAAGCCAAGCACTGGAAGATTCAGCCTTTGATACAGTTTCTTTAAACACTCGGAAATTACTCGAAATTTGTGTTTCTCGTAAGACCAAGTAAAAAGTTATAATAAATTTTGTTAAAACAAATGAGACATGCAAGAGAACATTATATACGTATTATTCAGTTCAGTATTTGATTATTTTGTATTCTTAAGGGTTAGCAATAAGTCACCTTCAGTACAAAGCCATTCACTGAAACTTAGCATTCCAGTTCAATATACTTCAAAAACCTTGGAATGGAAGCGCAGGACCAGCAATTACTATTTCTGAGATAGTATTTGTACTTTTATTTAGAAAATATACATTTATATTTCTTACAATTTATAATATTGTATATCATTACAATTTATTTACATAATGAAATTATTAATTACCAAAAAAAGAATGGACATATTGGGAAGTAAAGATTTTTTTACATTTATCCCCAAGTGCTTTTAACAATACAAATCTTGTTTTGCACATTCTACTTCTTATGAACGAAATCATACTTAACTCATCTGTTTAGGGCATTACTTTATGAATGTACCAAGATTCCAGTGTTATATATTCACTTATTAAAATCATTGCTGTATTTTTATCTTTTTTGAGTATGTTTGAAAATCTAGTTTTAAAACCTTTAGAAAACTTACAGTATTTATTTTACAAACCTGGCTCAATATCTTTTTCATCCAGCTTACAACTGTTCTCTTCAATTTACAAAAATAAACTAAATGCATAATTGTTTCAGCCTCTCCACAATTACTACACAGATAATTATCAGTTATGTTCATCATAAATAACCTATCCTTTGTAGCTAAGACTTCATGGATATACTTGAACAATATTTCCCTGTTTATTGGATCAATCCACTTATTATTAAAATTTTCCCATACAACATTCCAGTTAAACAACGGATAGTTTTCTTCAATATTGGTAGAATTGATTCACCACTCATCATGTAACAATAAATATGTTTCGATTTTAGCAAAGGATAGGTCTTTATCTTTTTACAGAATGAAGTATCTTTATTAATTTGTCATAATATGTCGTGTTAAAAATTGTGGATTCCTTAAATCTGTTAAAATCAACAAGGTAAGAAAGTCTCAGCTTACAATTATATGCAGTGATTTCACATCCTATTGCTTTGTTAATAATACATTTGTAAAAGCTGCTAAAAAGCATGCAATTTGCTTTCACAGTTAGATTTACAATCCCGCATCCTCTTTGACTCTTTAGGAGGTACATAGTTTTCCTTTTGATGGGCTGATAATTCCCATTCCACAAATATTTGAAAATACACTTTTCTATACATCTACCAACATCAGCTGGAACTGGATACACCTGGGAAATATACCATGCCTTGGATAGTACAGTTACATTCACTAGTACACTCTTTTGGAATAAAGTTAGTCTTCGTTTATAAAGTGGCCCTAACATTTTCAAAATATTGTCTTTGGTGTTTTCCCAGTTCAACCGTACAGATTGTTCATAATCATTATTATGGATTATACCTAGGATTTTAAAACTGTGCATTTTCCTTTCTATCCCGGTTTCTGGCCAGTCAACTTTATCTTTCCATGATCCAATTCCCACCAGGTATGTTTTCTTTTTGTGAAGTCTCGCTCCACTTGCTTCTTCATACTCACTAATGACCCGTGAAGCTTTCTTAATACCTTTTAATTTATTTACAATAATAGTGCTATCATCAGCAAAGCCAACAACAACAGTTCTTAACCCATTTGGAAAGTGGAGAAAATTCCTTCAACTTCAGCTTCAGCATTCTGTACAATGGTTCCTGAGCTATAACAAATAAAATCATTGATAATGGGCAACCCTGTCGAACAGACTTTCTTATAGGAAATGTATCGGATATATGGCCATTTGTGGATATGCAACTTTTGGCATCCTTATAAAGCATTTTAATTAAGTTTACAAAATCTAAGGAAAATCCAAGTTTGGACAGTATCTCAAAGAGAAAGTCCAGATTAATCCTGTCGAATGCTTTGTACCAATCTAGGTTTATTAGGGCAGCTGGCTTGTTCTCATTATTCAAGTAGTATTTTCTGAGAGAGTTAATCTCCCTTCAGGACCAGTCTTTCAGGCTTGGGAGATATATAATCTACCAATAATTTCTCCGTGTTAAGACCGTTTAGCAAACCACAGAATTTTTATTGTAATGTTTCATATGCATTGCTCAAAGAATTTACTCTAAAAAATAACAAATTGCATTTGCAGAATTTAGTCCTCCATGTGTTAAGTATTTGTTTCTGAATAAATTCAGTTCAGATGATTTGTTTAAGGATTTTTCAGGAATGTAAACTCGAAGCTCTTAAAATTGTCGACCTATGAACTCTGAACTGTGACCTTTAATTCAATTTGTATTTCATTCTAATGAGTTTCAAGACTTTGATCACTGAACAGTTTGGAAATGTAGATGCAAACGAAACACTTAGCAACAGGAATTTAATTAAATAACTTTGAAAATTTTACGCTGCCAGAAAAATATGATTTTACATTTACAAATGTCTCCCAAAAAGGCAAAGTACTCAGTATATGAAAGTTTAATTTTTTTTATATAAATACATGAAATAAAAATCCTTCCAATATTACGCAATTTGCTAAGGCCTCCTAAATTAATATTTACCCACCTAATAAGAATGTCCCAATTTCAGGGGTGAAAACATGATTTAACGATCATGAAAACACTTAATGGTAATAACTTGCGTCATCAACTTAAAAGAGCCACTTACGTAATTTCGAAATGAGCCAATGACCCTCCTCCACAAGCTAGCCATTCCACCCATCAGTCAGTCTAGTCAAGATCTCACTAATTTCCTGCAGTGGAATTCACACCGTGAGAGTATAAATTCCACACATTCCCCAAACGATGAGACTCTTCCATCAAATCTCTTCATATAGCTATTATACTACTGTGCACAGAATAACCATTTAAGGAAATACATCAGACCTCACATGATAATAGGAATCCTGTAACTAAGTAGAATTTCTTACAGCTGTTGTAGTCTGCTAAGAGTTGCTATCTGTGGAATCTTGAGAGTAGTCCGATCAATAATAGGGTTATTGAAAAAGTGAGAGAGAGAGAGAGAGAGAGAGAGAGAACCAATTATTAAATTATTACTCAAAAGTTTCCCTAGTGTTCCAGGCTACCCATGAGCAAAAGCCCGTACTGACAAATGGGCAACTACACCATCTAGACTGGCTAATTGCCAAAAGAGATGTTTGCCTGGTTCACTCTGTTATAAATCAGATTTTATTTACAACCTTAGTCAAAGAATGCTCTATTACCTACGTTTTTCTTGTTTATTCGCGTGTAACTGTCAATGCCACCATCTGGTAGTCAAGGTCCACATATCAACTTTGCTAATGGTCAAACCACTAAGAAAGCAATTTTAGTCACTGGCACCGGATAATGAGTGATAACCAAACCAACGGTTCCCACAAGAATGTAGAGTGGAACTAAGAAGTGAGTCAAGATATAACATGTTTGCAAGATTAAAACCTCCAAGGGATAACTTGAACTAAGTCTTAAATGACAGTAGTTTCAGTGTTACTTTACCTTGAAATATTCATCCAATTGTAATACAAAATTTGTGAATTCCACATGGCAGCCATATTTTCCTAACTGCAATCGAATCAACCATTGAAATTTCCATAGTTTTAGCAATAACACCCATCACAAAGGTTAGTTATCAACATATATTTGCTTTTCATGAAAGATCTCGTTATATTCCCCATTCTAGATTCAAATATGAGAAATGTTTCTTATTAATACCAGTTACCGTCATCATTTGCTCGAAATTTAATTTAAGGAACTATGCAGATGAAGCACAAAAATACATGGAATGTTCAGGAATACCGCCTTAATTATCATGGATAAACCAGTCCCCAAAGTGATAGAAATTTCTTCAAGCAAGTCATATCAGCTGCAAATTTTTTATACGTTTAATTTTTAAATTCTCGTCCTACATTACTTGTAAATAAATAAATAAAAAGTGAATATACTATCTATGTAGTACTTGAATGAATTGGTTTGCAATATATTGTGGACCCAGCACATTTATTGCCATTCTTCACAACTGTCTTCCTATCCCTGGTTAAGATATAAAAGAAAGTGGGCAGTGAAAAGTATGATCTATTGCTATTGAGCTTAAACGATTTTCTTAATAACGATTTTCCATTCAGTGTGAACTGCACATTATCTGACAAGTAAAACCTAGCAATTTGGTTCACAAAGGATGCTGTTAAGATGGCAAAGCACTAAAATGGGTATATTCTTGCCTATACATTTATCAATATTTAAAAAGAATTCCAAGGCAGTTTCACCTTTACAGCACAAACATACACAAAACAAACACACAACTTGACAGCTTCCATATCAACAAGATATTCGAATACTTATTGCACAGTTCGCCTATAGGTGACTATAGCGGTTCTTTAGCCCTTCTTTATGTCAAGACACAAATGATAGAAATCAGAGAAGAAATGGACATTTATGAGCCCAGCTGGACCCTTTTTCAGAAAGCCTAGGTATCTCAGTGTAACAGACAGAACTCAAACGCAGGACTTCAGAATGACCTTTTCATCAATTTCCTTGATACATTTACGTGAGAAACAAATATCATTAATATTTAACATCAATTTCCATGTTAACCTTCAACTTAAAATTTTCATGAGCACTTCAGAATGTGCTTACCATCGGCTTCCTACATATATTTACGTGAGAAACAAATTTCATTAATGTTTAACTTTAATTTCATTAACACTGAACTTGGATTTTTCACCAACTTTAACGATGACTATTCTCAGATTTTCCTCTACTTCAAAATTTTCATACATTATCTAGAGAGTATTCTAATTCATAATCTTTTTACAATAGGTAAAATGTCCACTACTTACATTCCACTATTCATGACATATTTGATAACAATTAGTTGTCACTGAAAGCTGCAGTGCAAGCGTATTCACCTTTGACAAAATTAATAAACCCAAACCTGTACATCTGACATTACAAGCTCCTACAATTTAAGATGTCTGTACATTGAAATATACTTTTACAAGGTTAGATCATTCACACTAAATTATAAAGAAAATTCTCATGAATTAAAGGAACTCAGAAGTTGAACTTTTAAGCAAGTTAAACAAGGCATGGCCAGACATTTACGGTTCATGGCTTTGGGTATCAGGATAAAAGCCTTCGCCAAAATGCCAGCTGGAAAAAGGACAAAAATCCAACATGTCTACCAGGAGAGTACATCACCATTTGACACGTACAATATATCCAAGTTTACATATTGGGTTATACTCGTACTCCTCTCATTACACCAGGTAAGAGAATGAACTACTGGACGTGAGAAGTTCGTGAACAGCCTAAATGAACAAGTGGTTCCTCTAGTTGAAAAGCAAGATCTGTTTCGTGGACTCTCGGGCACTTTTTTGAGGAGAGGAGTAATGGCAAATGCTGATGCTAGAGAATAGGGATGGAGGAGAGGGGGGGGGGGGGGGGGTGGAGTGGTCTTGTCCATAAGGACGTTGACCAAGTGATTTTTTCTTTTTTTTCTTTTTAGCATTTCGAGTTCTGGAGAGGGAATGGGAAATCTGAAATTGAAGATCAGCATCAGATGGGGAAAAAGAGAAGTTCTGGAGAATTCAATGTAAATGGAAATATACGAAAAATCCCTCATTACTTATGGCAATTAGGTTTTTATTTACTAAGGTTTGGTCATGCAGCCCGATGAATCAGAGAGAAAGCGAGAATCAGAAAGAAAAATAGTGAGAGAATTTTTGAAAACTCTTTGAATGCAAAAGACTTGGAAAAAAATCATACATTCATTGAACAAACAATTGAACCTTTTTACATTATACCGTTAACTCAATTTGCTTTCACATCCTTATTCCATCCTTCACGTCTCCTCCCATTCCTTAAACTGACATTTGCTTTACAATAAATTTGTTTGGTCATCACACATACCAATTTTCGCCCTTATGCCTGTGGCCCTCTGCTCACATTATTCATTGTGTCATTCAAACTTTCCTACGCAAGAGACTTCAGCTCAAGCTTTGCAACAAAATTTCACCAATGATTAGTAACCTCCGTCATATTCTTTTAACACTATACTAGTATAGTCCTTAACATTAACATACGTATAACCTACATTCCGAGACTTACTTTTACTCGCCAAGATTCCATTTCCTATACTCTCATTAACTCAGGCTTCATTTTGCATCACACACTTTCGTTTAATCTTTGATCCATAAACTCCGCACACTTTTTTTCTCTATGTTCCAGAACCTATACTCCTCATTAACCTACATCTCAAAGCCCTTACCTTAATTAGTGAAATATTCCACATCATCGCATCCACATGACGTTCACAATTTCTTTCGGGGAGAGAGAGAGAGACCTGCTCCTTAAAAGTGTTTTGCCAGAATAATGTAAAATCCTTAAGTGAATGAAACGGGGAAGAAATTTGAAAGTATTTTTAACCTCAATGTAGAGTCTGTTATGATTCTAATAAAAAGGGGGATTTTATAAGATATGTATCCTTCATAAAATTCAAAATGCACAAGGTCATATACTAATCTTTGATCCTCAAACTAACCTTTAAAATATTGTACTATTCAACTGCAGATACTAAAAGGGATTGCAAAAAGTTATTATTCTTTTAAAAAAAAAAAGAATATAAGGAAGAAATTATCATTTCGAAAGTGTGAAAGAGAAACTTGAGGGGCTACATGAGAACGACAGACCTTAAATTCTAGAACTTCTCTTTTAAATGACACAAAAACTTAACCATTAATATACCTTAACAAACTAACAAAATCTCACTCTCATTAGCTACACATTGTAAGGCAATGGTCGTTTAAATTCTACTTGCTAGTTGGTACCTTTTGGCATATTTTCATGGCAGCGTTACACAATACTACTTGTTTAAACATTCGCTGATCCTTTGTATGGTTGATATTCAAAATGAAACAATATTGACACGTAAGAAAGGCTTAGGTAACCTTGAGTTTGTTTTGCAAAGTGTACTTGTAATCCCTAAAGAGTCATAGATCAAGACCGATCGGGTGTCTTAAGTGAAGGTGACAAAATGAAAATTTAAATTACTTCGAGAAGCAAGAACACTATTTTCAAAATACTATTCTTCAGGCTTCAAAACTCTGTAAACCAAGAGGCGATTCGGAAAACTCCGTAAACCATGGAAAATCCCGCCTCCTCCAACACCTCTGCCACCGCCCCCCCAAATGGAATATCTAAAATGTTTAGCAGACCAAGAGGGTGTCCTGAAAAACCAAACAGTGCCCTAAAGCCTGTAAAATGAACCTTCATCGTCTAGAAGAAAGGTCTGTTGACAGAACCATCTTATAAAACTACGTATAAAATTCAAATTAATACTAAATATAAAAAAAATAAGCCATGGCAAGAATAATCAAGATTTTTCCCTCAAAATCTAGACTAAGTAACCACTCTCTTGGACCATCTCAGAAGACAAAACATTCACGCTCTGTAGGCTTCACACTAACCAAACAAGAGTGAAACTCAAGTATACCTGTATTGCTGCCAAATCTCAGTATTTCAGTAAAATACGATCACTAGGTAAGACACTTATGGCAAAGCATCGTAATCGTCAAAAGTCTGACGTTCATGATATACACGTACCATAATTAATTACCACTTTAAGTATCCTTAAAATAGAGGCTTGACACTAGCAGGCTTGGATTGGTATTCATGAATAGCATAAGGAATATCTTTTTTTGCAAAATTACGAAGAAGAAAATCTACTATTATCGGGATTTTATTATTGTTACTACTTTCACTGGCTAATTTGCAGCCTTAGTCGGAAAAACGGAATGCTGCAAGTACCAAGTACGAGAGAGAATGGGAAAACAATGAATAAACCAAAAAAAAAATAACCGAAGATAAAAAAAAACTGGAATAAAACATACGATGCAATTCAAGAAAAAAACATTTACACTCACTTTGAACTGAAATTTCACTCACTCAAGAATAAGGAAAATAATTTCGAAATTCTTTAAAAGCTGCAATAAAACTTCCAAAAGCCTGTGTAGTATTGAAACTTACAAAAAAGGGAAAGATAAAACTCAGGTACCTCATGTTCAAACAAGGACCTATAGCTAGGTCAACTATGTCAGTTTCAAAAAAGCAAGTTCATTAAAACTATTAACCCTAATGGAATACCTCCTAATATCATAACCTTATATCAACAAATTTTGCCACAAGTTACAGCAATGTGTGCTTGTCAGAATCATTTGATATTCATTAAACCTAAAGAATGACTTGATAAATCTGGTATCCGAAACCCTATTTATTTGTTTTCTGATTTGCTATCTGGATCACACTGTACTCTTTGCACTTTAGAATTCAGACAATTTTGCCACAAGTTACAGCAATGTGTGCTTGTCAGAATCATTTGATATTCATTAAACCTAAAGAATGACTTGATAAATCTGGTATCCGAAACCCTATTTATTTGTTTTCTGATTTGCTATCTGGATCACACTGTACTCTTTGCACTTTAGAATTCAGACAATTAAGTTGAAGCCTTTAATTTACGAGGACACAATCCCTTCAAGTTGAAACAATATCATCATGACTAACAGACTTCAAAGTGGTGTTGTTTTAGTTAATTAAAACCAAGGAGGCCATAACCAAAAGTTAAATAACCTTTGTTATAGTCACAATAAAGTAAGTCAAGTGGAACTTCTGTACAAATAACACCCCACAGATGCCAAAACACTAATGAGAGTGGGTTTTGATGATGAGGCTCTAAGTACATAGCATACAAAGAATAAAATGGTGACTAAGTTATTAAAGTGATGATTTAATGTTATGGCAATTTGTGCAGTGTCAAGATCTGTTAAATTCAAGACTATTTTTCGAGAGATGCAATTGTACCTTTCATAAGAAATTGACGTTATCAAATCATTAAATATTTTAGGAACTGAGCAAAATTAATAAACAGGATCATTTTTGCAGTGTTACCTAAAAGAACTAACTTTACGATTAATTACGCAACAAAAAGGTAGCACTTAGAGCCTAAACGTAAACACTTCTACAAAGAAATCCTAAAATTAAGAACAACCCGGCTACACGTTCCTGATGTATGCTAATTCCTGCTCTTGAAGTTTCAGATGCCATATTCAGCTTGCAACACAGAATAAAGGATTTTCTTGAAGCAGTCCTTAATGTGTATCGGAAAGAAGTTTGTGGCCATAAATTCACCCCATTCAAGCAAGTGACCATCTATATTCTGAAAGGAAGATTCAAGAATTACTCAAAAAAAAATATGCAAAATAAGTACTTTTCGATATACATTAAACCTATCAAAGTATTCTTTTCAAGACTATAAACTTAACAGATCATTAGTTACGAAATTTCTTTGCTTAAAGCCATTCTTATGAAAAAACTAATCAATATTAGTTTCCAGGGTATAGATGCTTCAGTTGCCCAGTAATGTATTATTGCAAATTTGATTTTCTAGAACTACAAATTATTATTGTTGTTTTTTAAATCATCTCTTGCCAAAAAATAAGGCTATTAAATCCTATCAAGAACATTTTCGGCTTGAATGTAGTAAGAAAAAAAAAAAATCGTATTTACAAGAAATTTCAGTATGAAGTTTTTGCCAAAGGTATTTATGACTTACCATAAAACCTACATAACTAGCAAGGTCTTATCAAGTAACCCTAAACTTAAATTTATGAAGAACTACAAACTAAACAGCCATGCTTCCACATGCAATCAACTACACTTGTCCCAACAACTGAAAAATCTTGGATAATATTTCAAGACCACTATACTTTCTGATGTCAGAAGCCTTGTGTATGTCAGTGAGTTGGGCTGGACAAGAATGGCCTGTTACTACTCTGCTTCACAACATTGAATTTTGCACTATGTTACATAGGGTACATCATGAGACAACTAGTTGCTCCAACCGGAATAGCATAAACCTTCAGCAACTAAATTTTACTCCCACAACATCAGTTAATTTAAACGTTTATGGGGCACACTTTTAAACATTAGCCTTGATGGTCACCTGAAAAAATGTAACCGATATAACTAATTTTCAGTGTATAGGTTCAAATTCAAGTACTTTTGTTAGAAAAAAATAATCAAGCAGTATCTCAAATTGTAACTATTCTTACAAAAACTCATATTTAATTAAGGGTACGATTTTCACTGACCTTACAGACCTTACCTTACAGACCTTACAGTTCGTTCGGGTTGCCCCAGGTCCCTCAGTGTGAGGCGCCTCTAATGTCTACCAGAGAGTTGTTAGTACATCTTCCGGTATATTTTGCATCTTCCAATCTTGGATGGTCTGGGATGCAGTTTAGATATTTGTCGAGCTTATTCTTAAACACATCTACGCTCACTCCTGATATATTCCTCAGATGAGCTGGCAACGCATTGAATAGACGCTGCATTATCGATGCTGGTGCGTAGTGGATTAATGTCCTGTGTGCTTTCCTTATTTTTCCTGGTATAGTTTTGGGCACTATTAATCTACCTCTGCTTGCTCTTTCTGATATTTTTAGTTCCATGATATTTTCTGTTATTCATTCTATCTGTTTCCATGCCTGAATTATCATGTAGCGTTCTCTCTCTTTATAGACTATATAATTTTAGGATTGTAGTCTTTCCCAGTAGTCTAGGTCCTTAACGGCTTCTATTCTAGCTGTAAAGGACCTTTGTACACTCTCTATTTGTGTAATATCCTTTTGATAGTGTGGGTACCATATCATATTATGCAATATTTTCAAGTGGACTACCGAACATATGTTTTAGAAAGCATAATCATGTGTTCAGCTTTTCTTGTTTTGAAGTGCCAGTAACAACATTCCCATTTTTGCTTTACATTTTGCCAACAGAATTGCTATTTGATCATTGCATAACATGTTCCTATTCATCATCACACCAAGGTCTTTAACTGCTTCCTTATTTGTGATTGTCTCATTATTAGGTCCCCTATATGCTATAGCTTTCCTTCTCTGTCTCCATAATTTATTGATTCAAATTTATCAGAGTTAAAATACCATCCTATTTACCTCTGCCCAATCATATACTTTGTTAAGGTCTCTTTGTAGAGCGTTCCTATCTTCATCACAAGTAATTTCTCTACTATTCTTGTGTCATCAGCGAAACTACTCACTACCGAATCCTAACATACTGTCTATGTCTTCAATCATAATAACAAACAATATTGCAGCTAGCACCGTACCTTGTGGCACACCGGATATTACCTTGGTTTCATCCGATTTCTCATCGTTTGCAATAACTATCTGTTTTCTTGTTGTGTAAAAATTCTTTTAACCATCTTCCTACTTTATTCTACGATATGTGTTTTCTAATTTCTTTGCTAATATTATTAGGTCTACTTTGTCAAAAGCTTTTGCAAAGTCTAGATAAAACCACATCTGTTTCATTCCGCTTTTCATATTTTTTGGAATCTGTTCTCACGGTGGACTAACAGTTGGGTTTGTGTACTTTTTCCGGGTACGAAACCGTGTTGTCCTATATTAAACAAATTATTAAATTTTTATAAATGTTTCATAATATTTTCTCATACCCTTTCATACACTTTCATAATATGTGATGTTAGACTCACAGGCCTATAATTACTTGCCTCTAGTCTTGATCCACTTTTGAAAGTAGGGGTGATATATGCTAATTGTGCTCATCATAAATCTTGCCTGTATCTACAATTTGTCTTAATAATATTGCAAGTGGCTTTGCGATAGAATGAACTACTTTCTTTAACAAAATAGCAGTACTCCATCCGGCCCGCAGCAGCTCCATTTTTAATTTCATTATTGACCTGCACAATATCAGCTTCATTAATTTCTATGTCAGCTAAATATTCACTATTTTCTTCCCTTACTTCTATATCATTATCTTCATTATCTATTCTAGGGGTGAATTCTCTTTCTTATATCGTTCTGCCAGTATGTTGTTTGCAAATTCCTTTTTTTCATTCGTTAATCTCCCTTCAATTCTCAGAGGGCCTATTTCTATTCTTCTTTTATTCATCTTCTTCGCATATGAGTATAATAGTTTGGGGTTTTGCTGATATTTAATAGGGTTTTTTCTTCCAAGTCCCGTTTTCATTTTCTTTTGATTGTATAATCTTTTGTTCTGCATTTTCTATCTTACTTTTTAGTTCTATAACTTTCCATGCATTTCTTTCTTTTGCAAGACCTTTTTCCACTTCTGATTTCTGGAACAAGATCCTTCTGTCTCTTGGTATGCATGAATGATGTTTACTTTTCTTCTTCGGTATAATTTATTTATCCACTATTTTCTCAAATATTTTATATAATATCTCGTATTTCCTTACCCTTATGTCAATCACTTACGAAAATGTTATCCCAATCTTTGTTTAATCCTTCAGTTAATTACTGACCATTTTATATTTTTACTGTAGAAGTTGTATTTTCCATATCCTTCCCACTTTTTCATTTCTTGCTTATCTCTATTTCACTTGCTTTGGATGAACTGTTAATTCTATGACATTATGGTCTGAAATACTCGCATTATAAACTATTATTTCTTTAACATAATTCATCTCGTTCACAAAATACTAGGTCTAAAGATACCTTTCCTTTCTTGTTGGCAGGTGATTTATTTGTTGAATGTTGTATTCTAGTAGCATATCTAATAGCTTTTCAAATTGCCTCTTATCTTCTGCACTACTATTACTTCTTTTTTCTTTTTTTAATGTGGATAAGTACAACCACAATCTCCATATTCGTTCTTTCCATTCTACGAAAGGAAAGTTGAAGTCACCAGATAGGAGAATAGGTCAGTCCTTGTGATTTCTACTATATCATCCAATTTTTCAATTATTAAGTCAAACTCTTTAGTATTAGGAGGTCTATATATTACTATGTCATCAATTTTTCAGATTCAAATTCTACCGCTATTAGTTCACATTCTGAGTTACTATATTTCTCATATATTTTCCATTGTTTTTTGTCTTTCCCATATATTGCGTTCCCCCTTGATTCCTATTTTTTCTATCTGATCTATAAGTTTGGAACCCTTATTTGCTCATCATTCCAGTCTCTTGGGAATACCAGGTTTCACTTATATTCATTATATCTATTTTCTTTTCATTTGGGTTAGTTCTTCTAAGTACTCTATTTTTCTTTTTGAGTTACTCGTAACTAAACCCTGCGCATTCATCACTATGATGGTTTGTGGTTTTCTCCTTCATTTAATAATGGTAGTAATAAGGATTTTCCCATGTCTCTTTCCTGTTCTGGTATGTTGTTCTTTTTTCATTTCCAGAAATTCTGACATTAAAAAAATCCAACTTTTCCATAATATTTGACTTCCTTCATCATAAATTATTCATTTTGTGTCTGAATCTGCAATTTTCTCCGTTTCTGCAATATCCTCTTGCATAATAAAATACAGTTATTATCTCTTGAGTAGAATTTCGGAGCTGATGCTTTGAAATTTTTTTTTTTGCTGGACACCTCTGCATATCTCATTGGTGGTTTGCTTTCTCTTTTACCTGATATTCTTGATTTCTCTCTTTATTTGTTTTTCTTTCTTATTTTGGAGTTTAGTACTTGGTTGGTTATTTATTTTGATTATGATTCATGGCTACAGGGTGATATATTTGCATTTTTTGTCGAACTTACATCCTTTTCCTTCTTTTAGGTTTTTACATATTTTTTGGATGCAGATCTGCTGCAATCATCCCCATAGGCCACTAAGTATGCACATTTACCATATATTTCATAGTTTTGACCATCTTAGGATGTTTGTAGTAACATCTTTCTCCAATCTGCAATTCCCTCTCTTCAAAAGGTTGCAGATTTTTGTCTTTCTTGTCTATTTTTTTCCTCTTTCCCGTCATTGTGTAGATCTGGGTAGAGCCTCTTCGGGATTTGCTTTTCTGTTGTCATATCGTAATTTATTTCTTCGTAGGTATGCTGCTTAGTTGCCTCATATGTAGTATCAATGAGTATCTCTGCATCCAATACTTTTATCTTGTTCTTTGTTTTCCTTATTTCTTTCTGTCATTTCATTTTTGTTACTTCTCTTCCGTTTTCCTCTTCTTCTTTTTCTTCTTCTTCTTCCTCTTCCTCTTCTTCCTCATCCTCAACTATTTCTGTACATTCAATCTTGATTTAATAAACATTGTCTATCCATGATAGACATGTTGAACAAAAATTCTTGTATCTTTTCTCAAATCTTGTATTACTCAGCACACTGTGGATGGGTCGGAATGTTGCATGCAGCACATTTTCTGATTAGGTTTGTGGATTGACTATGCTATACCAAAAACTACACAGTTTGCAGTGCTTTTGCATTCTTTTTCCTAATGCATCAATTAGGATATTCACAAGATTCACCTTATTCATTTTCTTTGTCGGAATATGTTTGTTTATGTATATTTTCTTTATGAGTCTCTTGACCACTTGGATTTTATTTGGAACTTCTTCAATTATTTTCAAGATGTTTTCATTAGATTTGTTCCAGTTTGAAGGATTATATCCTTCTAATATATCTATGAATGCTTTTGTATCTTTTTGGTTAGGACTGTTGCTGATTTCATAGATGAGAAATGCCAGTTCCCTTCCTGCTACCTCATCGTATTGCGAATCCGCCAAGCACGCTAAATTACGCCACCTCTTCCCGCAGTTGGAACTTACTGCCATCTTGTTCTGATTTATAGTATTACACTTGATAAACTAACTTAGAAGACGCTTTATCCTACTATTTTCACACTAATCTTATCACCGATAGTTCACGAACACTTCTAGATATTTCTCAAATTCTAGTCGTATGTTAAACTTGTGATATCTGTTGATTAATCTGACTTCACGCGGGTACGTCTCACCAAGCAAGATGGCTACTACGAGAGAAGAGAAAATATAGGTAAAAGTTGCTTCCGGTGTTAAGAGTTAATAAGTCATGTCTGACCCTGCTGACTGCAAAACCAGTAAATTGTCAATTACAATTTTATCTATCACTTATCAAGCAAAATATTTCTCAACCTTCTGCATACTACCGGCAATGTAACTCTTCATAACACTCCACTTTTATGTACACCATGTCAGGTTGAACATAAGTCTAGCAAGAGAATTACAAATAAAAATATGATACCATTTTTACACAGCCTCTGATTTAGTAGGCAAAATTGTTTGTTACATCTATTAATAATGGATAAAATTATTCATTTGTATCGACAATTACCTAAATTTGATTAATGTGTGAGGTTTGTTTCACATAAATACTATACTTTAAGTGGATTGATAGAAATATTAAAGAATTTCAAAGTTAAATGGTCTTATTGTAGCCTTCGCCACTGATGATTTCTTAACGTATGCAAGAGCGATATACTAGTAAATACCGCAGCTGAAATCTGTGACCCCCAAATTTCATATCGTATTTTACAGGGACCGGATTAGAATCCTATTTTTCTGATCATTCCTGAATCACTAGCAATAAATTGCAACTAAATAAAATCATGAAAGATTGTTCCACATGGATTTTATTCAATATTAATTCTATATTAAGTTTAAAGGGGTTACCCTGATACAAGAATAGGTCTACTTTTCAACCTAACTGGTATTAACATTTCAAAGAAAACTTTGAACTGGAAAATATACTTAACTTTTAACTGATGGCTGCTAAATCTGCTTTAGTTCATCCTAAACCACACTGGCTCCTGTATTATCCATTTCCTCTCAATTAGTCAAATATAAATTTGGGTTTCCACTCGAGTTTTTACTCCTGTCACCATTGGCCATAGGATTTTTTTTATGTGCAGGCAGTTATGCATATCTGAAAAGAAAATTAAAACAATTTTCATTGAGAGCCTAAAAACCTCTAAACCATAAATCTCCAAATATATTATGGGCGAGCTGATATATTTACAAGAGAATGGTTGAGGAATGTTATGTTCTGAGGCACGGTAAGGCAATTTTATTTTCTCTAAACTATGGGAGATACTGCACCTGATGCATATTTGATCACGCTGCTGTGTTCATGAAAATTATTTAGAGACAAAATTTTGCTAATGATAAAGAGTTGAAGGAAATCCAAGCTCGGAACAAAATAGCAACTTTGGAAGTTTTATACTGATGGAAAACGAGAGACAAGTTCAGAAACATTATTCAGAAGATAGACGGTGGAGTGAGGACTAACAGGTTCACGAGGTGGTTACCAAGGAAGGGCTAACGTAAAAGAAAAAGGTTCTTGATGGATGCATTTGAAAATATTTCCCCAAGGGTGTTTGTTCCTCTAAATGCAGTTGAATACTACCGTGATAAATAGGTAATAGATCGAAAACTGAGAAAAATCGTTCTCAAACAGAATTAATTTTTAACTTCACTTATACTAGATGTTGATAATCATTTCGATCATGGCAGAATAGGAATTTATTATAAAAACTATCATTATAAAAATTAGTACTTTCTGCAAATATTACTTTGTCAAATTGTAATTTGTCGAATACAGTTTTAGTAAATTTCGCTCTTTTGTCGTTGTTCAAGGATGAACACAAAAAATAAAATCTCAGTTACTGTACTGACTGAAAAGAATCCAAATACATTCAGGGTATGGGATTAATAACGAGGCAAGCTGCACTGCTAACATGATTTTGTAAATAGTATAAGGTTTCAACTAATTACCTATTCATCTGCTGATCGAGCTGTCCACAAACCTAGCCTGACCATTATGGATTTGGGCCTGATGTTTAATGGACGTCTATCCCGTTGCTGTTGCTTATCAGAAGTAAACAGGAGTAGTCCAATAACTGTTGCATTTTTGTGTTCTTGTCAGTCAAGTAAACAGGGTTAAACGTAATAACCCTCGTCAAATACACTAGCCTCGTTATTACATATTTAGACACTATTACATGTTATCTATTTTGATTCAAAATACATAATCATGGTGAGTCAACTGTATATAAAGTCTTAGGCCAAAACTTGTTTAATGCATTACATGGTAGTAGGTACGAAACTAAAAGCCAATCTCAAGTATGGTCAAAACAGAACTAGACTTATTGATTGATATACGAATATGAAAGTTTCGTCTGATGGAAAACCTCGAATAATTTTTCCTTTTCATGTCTATGATGTTACGTCAATGTCTTCATTTAAAACCTCTCCTGTGGAATCTGAAATCGGAAGTTGCACTTCTCATCTACATATTTTCGCCTATACATGATTTGTGCTCAATAGAGAGGAGGATATGATAAAGTCACACATTGGTGGTCTCATGTCAATATAAAGAACTGATGGTTAATAATACTGTCGAGTTTTTTTTTATACATTTGGCTTCTGCATCTGATTGTAGCTACCTTGCCTCTCATACCAATGATGGCTTTGCACAAGGATGCAAGCCATCAGACGCATCCCTGAATTTTCTGATTAGCTGGACAAGTTTGGCCCAATACCGTAACAGCTGCTAAAACACTTAGGAACTGAGTAATTGGTAGAATCTCTGCCATCTGTTTTGTTCTTATGTTTCAGAGTTTTTAATGTGGTTGTCGATTTACCTGTTTGAAGCATTATACTGGCTAATTTAGTTACATGAGACTCACTCATCATTTTGCACAGTTGCAATCATCAGTCCGTCCTAGTAAAACTTAGTGGAGTCTATAAGTTTCAATATGGAGTAAGAATTGGCACTGTATTGTTGCTAAGATACAGATTTCTTGCTTATGGGCACACTTGAGACTCATTTGTCTTCCATACTGGAATTTCTGGATATTGTTTTTCATAATCTTATGACCCTTCAAAGAATGATCTTCATCTTATTCACTGATACGTACTTGGAAGGGTTAACCTGGGTGTTAATAATTTCTGAATGACATTCTGCAAGCACATATTTGGTAGGCCAAAACTTTTTAAGCAATTTATGTAGCACAACCCCACTTCCCGTTTTAGACCTGAAGGCATTTGATCAATGTCTACATAATATTTTCTAATGGAGGTGTTCCTCAAACATACAAATAAAACCATGTTATGAAGTACAACCAGTTTTCTAACGCCTGGTGTAAAGTTTTTTTTTTTTTTTTTAAAGGGTTTCAAGATTGGCTCGTTACGTTCACGTTTTTTTCCGTTTTATAAGCACTACAGTATAACTGGCAGCTATGCTCTTACATCTCCATGGAGTGGTATTGTGTAGGATTAAAGAGGATCATGTTTATCTGCCCCCCAGTTAAAACTGGATACAAATATTGAAATATCTAGCAGATTCTACACTTTGTCTTTTAAAAAAGTTACGTGTGGAGACTATGAGACTTCCCTGTCAAATTTCATTCAATGGAATCTCACTTCATCACTGCAGGGTAGCATACTACCATTCATCTTTGAAGTTGTCGGAATCTCTTCCTCTGTGACTAGAATATACAACAATAATCTATGTAGCAGAAAATTTGAATAATTTCTTCTCCGCCCTTTTAGTTTAAGAATCAATGGCTACTTGCTGTTTGTGGATCTTGGGTAATGCAGTAGATGACAAAGCCATCAACAAAAATCAGTTATGCAAGTAGTCGGAACTGCTTCTGTGTATATACATATAAATTAGATATCCCTTTTGCCTGTCACATAATTTAAACATTGAATAAAGTATTTCATGTTTAAACCGTGCATTTTCAATAACTCAGGTGGATGAATCTTTAGTATGACATATTTTGCATTGATAACATATTTCAACACTTGTAATGGTAAATAAGGATTTTTACTCATTTGATGTATGATTTTTTCATGTATTTATCTTTAGCCCTAAAGGTTTCCCATTGTACAGGAAATTGTTAAAGTTCCCTCAATAAGTATATCAATAGCCTAAAATAAACGAGAAACTTCTAAGTTGATTTTAACAAAAAGCCCAGCCTCGCCAGACTACTGATGAAAAAGACGAAATTCAACATGTGTTAAAATATGTACAAGATACTTTGTGTGTTTAAAGTCCGTGAAATGTTAAAACTTGAACTGTGAAAATAAAGTGATTTAAGATTACGTATTAGCACCGGGGTACAGGAATTAAGAAAAAACTACTCGGCATGATTTACTTCACCTAATTATGTATCAAACTACAATCAGTTAGGTGGTAATTGAAATACTCCAGCCAGTTACTCTGGCCGAAATTCGTCTTATATCCTGGTTGTATCACTTTCCAAATATTAGCAACCTTTTACCTTCCACAGAGTTAATGACCTTCCTCGCCCTTGTCTTCTGTAAGTTATTTCACAGTGAATAATCAAAGTATTCCAGATCTGTTTTAAACCAGATACATACCAACAAACCCTACAAAGGCCTTCATCATCTCGGTAACTACTGTTTAAGATAAAAAAAAAAACACTATTTGGAAAGTTAATTGCCGAGATGAGAAAGGGTATGCAGAACAGCAGTCACTGCTGCGAAGTACGAAAGGTTTGATGTTCCAATTACAATTAAAACAAGAATTGTCTAATTATAAATATATTACTATTTGTTCTACTTATTGATGGACAATGTTGTAGCTACATTCACGACTGCAAATTCAACCTTTAATCTGACAATATCTCCACACATCTTGAAATTGACACATACAGAAAAGCTTTTTCTTCATTGATGCAATATTCTATTAATTGTTCCCCACAGCCACCAACTTAACCTAATCAATGTCACTGTTAATTACATATTATATATACAAGAATGCATCCTGACCGAACTTCGGCTAGTCCTGCCTGGTCCCAAAACCCCCCTAGCTAACCTGAAATTAAACTAAGGTCTACCTAAGACTACAAGGATATATCCTGACCTAACTTAATCCCTCCCTGCCTGGAACTGGATACTGCTCCAGCCCCAAAACCTCCCCTACAACCTAACCTGATTTTAAGGTCTAAAACTAAAAGGATATATCCTGACCTAACTTAACCTTTTCCTGCATAACTGGATACTGCTCCAACCCTAAACCCTATCCCACCTACAACCTAACCTGAAATTAAGGTCTAAAACTACCAGGATGTATCCTGACCTAACGTAACCTCTTCCTGCCTAAATAGATAGTGCTCAGGCCTCAAACCCCCAAAATCTTAACCTGAAATTAAGGTCTAAAATTACATGGATTTGTCCGACCTATCTTACCCTCTTCCGGCCTAAATGGATACCACTCCAGTCCCAAACCCCACCTCCCCTACAATCTAACCTGAAATTAAGGTCTAAAACTACAAGGATATATCATGACCCAAACCCCACCCCTTCTACAACCTAACCTGAAATAAGGTCTAAAACTACAAGGATGTATCCTGACCTAATCAACTTGACCTATACTTCCCTATAACCTAACCTAAAATTAATGAATTGTGGTTTTCAATTGCAGTTTCAATTGTTGTTATACATATATGGGTGTACTGAGTTAACCAATGATTTCCAACAGAATTAATCATCAAATTCGACAAAATGAAACAGAAAATGTTGACACCTAAAAGTAATAAAAAATAGCTTAAGGCAAACTAAGTTTCTAAAACCTGTTCACCTCCAAATAGGAGTTCTCACCTGGGCACACAGTCTTTCTTGGATTTGTGACAGTGATGCTGTACCTACGCGGTCAATTGATGCAAAGTAACACCAGTATTTAAAAATTATACTTACAAAAATTCTTAAAATATTATCCTGTGATACACAGTGAAAGAGACCTCGGTAAAAGCAGCATTTTCATGGATGTGAAGGTAAAATTCTACAAATTTAACACTGCCCACCAACTAGGATTTGTGAAAATACAAAACTAGTAGTTTGAACCACCATTAATGGTACAAAATAGTGATACAGACTTTTTTTTTCAATATAACCTACCAATGCACAGTGTTTTACCTTGGTTTGATATCCGTCTTATTCCTTATTTCCTTTTTGACTGTGGCTAAACCTATTTGATTCTTACGATAACTAAGCTTAGTGGCAAAATTTTCAGTAAACCAGAGAGGAACATTTTGGATGGGTCAGTTTATATCCACAATGACACCATATTACCCACAGTACATATGGAGTATAAAGCTCAATGGACATTATGGAAAGTCTTACAATCTAGCAGTGGTTTCCTTAAATGGTTCTGCACCGCCAAAGGCGTCCATACTGGCCCCACAAGTTCATTCATCATAGGCCTTATTCACAAGAATTATACAGTACGCTGCATAATAATTTTCAAATCCGCAATAAGTGGGAAGTAGTCTTAATTTTTCCCTAAAATACTAAAACTTAAAAGTCACATAGAAAAAATACTTTACCTGTTTTGAGAGACGAAGTCGGTGTAAGTTTAGTGCCCTGCAGCTGCTCGGTTTTGACTGAAACGAAGGTTCCTCCAACAGGGTTCCAGTAACGTTTATGTAGATTTGATACTCTCATGGTTAATTTGTCAGTCACTTTGAATTAATTTACATTTACCCTCTCTCATTCGGTATAGCCATAACATTATCAATTGTACTGGAATATGTATTGTAGAAACTGTTATTATGGTATGAGCTCTGCATTCGATATCAAAAGGTCATTTGAACCACAAGGAAAGAGATTTCAACTGAAAATCTCCTTACTGTTAATTCAGTTAGGTATATAGAGAAGGGGGCGCGTTTAATGTAATAGTAATATTTGCGCAAGAACTTATAAGATCTTCATCTTAACGTAAATTCCACATTTTGTTTCTTACTGATGAAAACTCTTCAGAAAAGAGCAAAGCCCCGCGGACACCCACTGGCATTTCAAAATAGCGAGCTACGCCGCTCCTAATAATCAGAATTTTCTCTCTCTCTCTCTCTCTCTCTCTCTCTCTCTCTCTCCCCTATAGAAGCTCTTGAAGTGTGATGACATGAAGATGACAGAAATATCTGTCGATTATTGCCTGATGTAATTTGTTTAACTTCATTGTTAATGTTGATATTTTTGTTTATTTTCACTTTCAATTTTGTCTTTAATTAGGTTAGGCTCCAGTTTGTAGAGGTGCCGATCGTAAAAATATTTGCCAAAAATACACTAATCAAGACAGGCTAATGATATTATCAGGCATTATTAGCACTATAATAATGCATATTCTCCGTGAGTTTTATCATCCTACAGGGAAAATAAATGATTTTATGAAAAAAAAAAGTGAAATTCAGTGCCCCTTGTACTAAAGGTTATTTGGTGATCGGTGAGAAACTACTGTCTTGAATAGAAATTCGGTCTGTAGGCATGTTGGTATATCTACCTGGAACATGCACATAAAGAATTATCAAAATAGAACAGTAAATAAGCATATATAAAAAAAAACGAGCAACCGATAAATGAGCGAATAGTTAGGAAGAAATAATCAGCAAAAATTCAAACCTTGATTTAGGGACAAAACCTTCTGAGAGTTTGTAGTTATTATGTCACTTGATAGCCTAAAACATCTAAAAATTATATTATTTAAGGTATAAAAGCAGGACAATCAAAGAAATACACTCCTTTCCCGAAAAAAACCAAACCAGAGAAAAAGCGATTTTTTTCTGATAAGAAAATGGAAAAATCAGTTCATAGATACCCCTAAAGTTGTTTTCTTTGATGAAACAAATCATAGAAAATGAATTCGACCTATTATTGAGAGGTAGACTATAAAAATTACACTTTACAGACGTCAAAGTTATATTGGATTTGATTTTTTTTTTTTACTACTAATTCAGTGTTACAGGTAGGGGGGCGTTGACGACCATGGGGGCCGTTATAGAGGCTGGAGACGAATTCTAGACGTATCACGGCATTCTGCTAGGCCAAAGGAAGACTTTTAGCAAAGAAAAAAAAAAAAATTTGGCAAAAATCAGCTCTACAAACTGGAGCCTACCCTAACTGGCAATGGCATTTTACGAAAACTGATAACTCCCCCTGAATAATTACATTAAAGTACCCCTGAGAAGGACAGTACAGTACCTCATCATCAACAATGTAGCAAAAGTAGTTCCCTCTGGTAAGACTCAACTCGTGCCATGATCAGTTAGAGCCAGCACTAAATGAGGAAAGTCAACACGCCTAATTTATGAAGATTTTGGGAATCTCTCTCTCTCTCTCTCTCTCTCTCTTCCTCTCTCTCTCAGAATACTCAATGACTCAATGCATTCAAAAGTTGTTTTATGGAGGAAAAATGCTAAGTGAATTTAACAAAATGTTATTTATGACGGAAAAAGTAGTAGATCTAATAACAGTTTACATAAAAACAGGGTGGGGGTGAGTGTTGGGGAATATAAGAAATAGCTTTAGCGTAGTAGATATTGCCATGTTTAAACGAGGCATTGTCATTGTATATCTTCTCATTAAATCATCTAGAGACACAGATCAACTACAAATTGTAAACAAAGCAAAAATAGTAACAAACCACTTTTGATACAAGAAGTTATAGTGTAAAAAATAGTGTTTCATTTTCAGGCTAAAGATAATTCACTGCTGGTCCAGGAACTACCTACAGAAGAAAAAAAATAATAATACGTAGAAACTACAGGATATCCAGATTTTAAAAAGAAATCCAATGGCCAATTTTCAGATCACCTCACACAAAATAATTATCTTATGATTTTTATTACCTACATGATACAAATCATAAAATATATAAGAATTTACTAGCGCTTAGAAGTACAAAAGATATATTTTACCTTAAATAAAAAGCACTTTCATTGATTTTGCTGGGTGAGTTTGGTAATAGATCAAGCAGACAAAGTCTTTCGAGGGAAACGAACCGAAAGGAAAAAGGATTTGAAGATTTTCATATTCGAAATGCAAAAACCTCGGATTAAATGAAAATACATACTTATACATCAAAGTTTCGTGAATGTCTTATACGTTTTAGAAACCAAAAGATGCATCGATAGAGTAACAGATGTTAGCTATATAATTTTGAGTAACTTGATCTTTTTATGAAGTATATGAAATTCTGATAAAAACTATCGCTGATGCACAAAATCTCTACGAATTTTTTTCATTATCAATTAGAAATTAGAAGAAGGTAGATGATTACTACGTATGTTTACAAAATGAAAGGGAAATGCCAATTATGAGGAATATAACTGACCTGATCTATTGAACATACACTTGTTAAACACACACACACACACACACACACACACACACAGAGAGAGAGAGAGAGAGAGAGAGAGAGAGAGAGAGAGAGAGAGAGAGAGAGAGAGAGAGAGCTTCGTATTTGCACTAACCAATTGTACATTTAGTTTTCCTTTGCTTCACGTTTAACCAAGTACAGAAAATACACAAGAACCAAATTTTTACGGGTATCAACTGCAACAAAATAATTAGCAGAGGAAGACAGAAGGCCTTAAATGCCTAATTACGTTTAAAGAAAGCCAGATAAAATATGAGCGTTACAATAAGT
Organism: Macrobrachium nipponense; assembly: GCF_015104395.2. Taxonomy (NCBI): domain Eukaryota; kingdom Metazoa; phylum Arthropoda; class Malacostraca; order Decapoda; family Palaemonidae; genus Macrobrachium; species Macrobrachium nipponense. The sequence goes on from NC_087201.1 coordinate 67,761,002, forward strand.
AACGTTGTTTGCTGTTATCTAACAGCGGCTCCCATTACCTTGTGTAGGTTTATAAATAAATAAATTCATTTATTAAAATTACGTTAAACTACCTCTGAAAACATATGCGCTGTACCTCCTGATCATGCAAAAATTAGCAAAATTGGTTTATATTGATAAAACAACAGCCTGAAGCATCATTAACTACAACGCCCGTCCCCCTCCCATTCTCTTTCTCTTTCTTTCTGTTTAACAACCAGAAATAATAGCTACTAAACTTGACTTACTAGAGCACAGTTATATTATGCTATGTGTTGTTTACAGGTATGAGTCTTTCAGAAATACAGGAATTATATGACACGATATGGTTTAATTTGTGGGTTAAATATCGTCTCTCCATAACCTTTACCAAGTACTTCTGGTATTAAGTAGAACATACAGTAGTTAAAACAAGGTCACTTTCTTTTTGCAATATGGAAGTGACTTTTACAAAAGTGAGAGAGAGAGAGAGAGAGAGAGAGAGAGAGGAGAGAGAGAGAGAGAGCTTAGCAGCTTACTGGCAGTAGAGTAAGAAAATGGTTTTTGTCTTGCTACAACCAAATATAAGCAGCAAGGACTTTCGTTTTATTCTCAAAAGCACCAGTACTATACTATCCCACTTCCAACCCATTTGGTGCCATTTGGTGCTAGAATTGTCTTACCCCAACAGTGCTGATTTCTAGAGAGTAGGTTATATGTATACCAAGTTTGGTTGAAATTGCTCAATGCGTTGCAGAGTTATGCTGGCACATACACACTTCCAACAAAATGGAGGGAAATTTTATTTGATAACATTTGTTGCTTATAGTTACTAAAGTAATGACAGAATCCTTACACTCATGTTTATTAGCCACCTATCATCATATGTACGAATAAATTAAGTAGTAAGTACTAGATTTATCTATTATGAATGTTACTGCATTAACTATCATACGTTAGAAAAATGTAGTACTACGTAAGTCATTCGTACATAGTAATGGGTAAGTAATAAAGCTGTGCGTAAATATTCTATCAATAAATCAGTTAAATTAAGAAATCTTTGGTAAATGATTTTCCTTCCTGTAACGAAGACTATTATTATTTTGTTGTGGGCAGGTTAGTGTTGGTGCTTTTGAAAATAGAACGGAAATTTATACTTCGCATATTTTGCTCTGCCCTGATTCATCAGTCCGAATGCCGAAATGGCTTAAATGAGATTCCAGTCAGGGGAAAGAGAGAGAGCCTTCTCGTCCATTATTCAAACGACCACGAAGGAGGGGCTATTTTTCCGTTTCTGATTTACATATCAAAAGCCCTTGGGTCTCCTTTAGCCTCCGGGATCCCATAAGAAGGCATGACAAAAATGTCTAAAGCCTTATTTTTCTCTGTAATGCCAGATATTCTTACCAAATCAAAAGTCTTTGGAGGATGTATTGCCAGAGAAGTGTTTTCTGTAAGCTTTCCTATATAGTGATTAGTGGCCTTCAAAGGTTTACGGGGGTTCATTATCTAGGACTAATATTTCTTGAGGGTCATTATCTTTCTGCTATTTACAGTCTTTTGTTTTGTTTTTACGGTAATCCCCAGCGGCTTGTACTAAACACGCAGCAAACGTGAGTATATACCGGGTTAAAACCCTTGGGGTCACTATCTAGAAACCCCGTAGTGGGGTAGTGCCATCAGTGGACCTTATGCGGTGCACTGGTGGGGCATTACTTGAGGTTCTTTGCTGCATGCCTTCGACCCCTAGCTGCAACCACTTTCGTTCCTTTTACTGTACCTCCTTTCATAGTCTCTTTCTTCATCTTACTTTCCACCCTCTTCTAACACCTGATTCATAGTGCAACTGCGAGGTTTTCCTCCTGTTACACCTTTCAAACCTTTTACTGTCAATTTACATTTCAGCGCTTAATGACTCATTGGTCCCAGTGCTTGGCCTTTGACCTAAATTCTATATTCAACTCACGGTTCTATCTGGACCGTGATTCAGCTCAACTCAGATATCTAAGAAAGATCCATTTTCTATATTCGTTAGACTGTGCTGCTCCCTGGAGGAAATAGTTGTATGTGCTTGTTTCTGCCTTTCTCTTCATTTCGTTGAACGGTCGATTTGTGGTTCTGTTCCACGATTCCAGGCGTTAGAACCAAACCATTAATGTAGAGGAAAGATTGACATCAGAAGATTACCACCTCTCTAGCCATTTGGTGCTTTATTTGTTTTAGCGTTGTACTTACTTGAAATTCTGCGTAAATCCCATATGCATTTTTATGATTTACACACAAACTCCAGCAATGATATTTTCTGACTCCAGCATCCACACACATACAGCAGATTTTTTATAAGACAGTAAGAAAAATATTGGGAACGTTTTTGAAGAGCCCTAAAGTGAAAAGTTCGCGTTTCCTTCAAAAACACATTCAGCAAAACGATATCAAACATAAAAAAATTCTGCTTTCCTCTAAGTGTTGTTTCTTTCATGAAGAGATGTTACTGCATAGGTGACATTTATGCAAAACCAAGATGCTAGGCAGATAATATGATTATTACCTTGAAGTTACAAAAAGTAGATCGTAGCTGTGATAGGAATGCTTGAAAATGTATGTTTTTACGACTAAGAATATTTTCTTCAGTAAGATGTTTGTGATACACACCCTTCCAAAGTTGCGGCACACGCACACACACACTTGAGCATAGAAACACAAACACATATTATGTATGTATGTGTTCATTTATGATATTGTGCAAAATTTAACCCTTTAGGGTGTTATGGAGCACTGACTTGTCATCTGCAAAAGAGAAAAATACAAATCATTCATGAGTATGCATCACGAGATCCTCCGCCTCCTCTCAGGTAGCGGTAAACAAAGTATTTCAAGAAAAAAATATTGTTGACTGTTATAAGAGAGTAGGACAGTGGAATAAAAACAACATTAAGACACGGGATGAAGAAATGAGGATATTTGTACATGAACAAAGGAATTTTTGAAACGTTATCTCACAAAACAAAGGACCATATTCAAGTATATAGGGAGATGGATAGGTGGGAGAAGTAAGTGCAAAGAGAAAAGGGATTGTATAAAGAAATCCAGTGAAAACAGAAGAGTCAGAAGCAGAAAAGACTCAGATAAAAAAGTATATATAACAGTCTGAAGTGAATGCAGTCCTGGGTCACTGGAATGAACAACCCGCAGATTTTTTTAATGTGGGGGAAGAGAGGTACAGTTAAATGACTCAAAAATGTAAAATGACTCAAAAATGTAAAAGATCAGCGTACGAGACAGTATGTGAAGTGGCTGCTAGGGACGTCAAGAGGAAAATGAAGCAGTCAATGACATTAAAAACGAGATGTTATGGTATTACTGTAAGGCTGTGATTGAGGAGTTGACCTGGGACTAAAGATACGAAGGAAGGAGGGAAAGGATGTGAAGGAACAGGAGAGAGAGAGAGAGGAAGAGAGAGGAGAGGGAGGATCTTTGAGAGCAACCGAGAAGATACCAGGAGGAGAGGAGAGAGAGAGAGAGAGAGAGAGAGAGAGACGGTTGCTCTAAAGCATCAAAGTCAAGGGGACGGTGTTGCCTGCGTGAACTATGGGCAAGTGGCACCTGATGAAATTTCAATTGAAAAGTCCTTGGAGGTCTTACCTTACAGACCTTACAGCTTGTTCGGGTTGCCCCAGGTCCCTCAGTGTGAGGCACCTTTAATGTGTTCCAGATTGCTAATGCATCTTCCGGTATATTTTGCATCTTTCAATCTTGGATGGTCTGGGATGTAACTGTGGTTTTAGGTAATCAAGACGTGTGTGGATGAAGTGTCAGTTTGTGTGAAGTCTAAAAGTAAATGAATCAAGAAAACGCTTAAGATAGAATCAATATATAGGCAATGTGGAGGGATTTTATAACGCACCGAATAGATAGTATTTGTTGGACTTATAGGATTGAAGCAAAGTGTATCTAATGAGTAATTAGATATTTTACTGTGAAGACAAAAGAGTGTTTTGTCTTCATGGGCAAGTACCATTATGGCAGAAATTATATAAAAACAGTCAGATAAAGGAAATTATATGATAAAAGCTTAGGCTGAGAAAATCGTCACGAAGATACTGTAAAAAAAAAAACTTCATATTTACAGTCTGATGATGCAACACTGATTATGGATAGGCAAAAGGAACTGTAAAGTCTAATGAGATATTTTGAAGGTATCAGCTGAGGAGAAAGTTGAAAATAAACGTGAGCAAGAAAGGCTAATGATTTTAACTGAACACCCCTGAAAGCAGGGCACAGAATGTTAGGACGGAAGCAGGTGACTCATTTACCCCGGGTATCTACTATAAAAACAAGGCGTGATTCGACCTCCAGCTTACTCGGGGGCGCGTGCTAAAGCTTATGGTCAAATAGCGCGCTGTTTCACCAACGAAAATAAAAACAAATATTCAATATTTTATTAAAAATAATTGTTCTGCACTGATTAAAATGCACATTATTTAATTTTTACATTTCCATTTTAATATATAAATCATAAATTTCCTATCCTAAAATTCCTGTATCTTTAACTCAACACGAAACACCTTTTCCTGACCTTTCAAAGGTTTTTCATAGGGCTTTCCTACCTCCCTACAACAACAAGAACAAGAACAACAACAACAACTGAGCAGTTTGTAGGCTTACTACTCGAGTAAGCGTAAATCTAGAAGGGATGATGCTAGAGTGGAAGAAGAGGTTATGCGCTGAATAAGTGAAGCAAGGAAGGTACCAGGTTGTGCCAAAGATTGGGAAAAGACTTTGGGTGTTCGTGGCAGCCGTTTAGGCATCTATAATTATTTTTGAGCCTACTCTTCGTTATGGAAGTGAAGTAAGGATGCTGAATATGAACAAAACTCTTTGCAGAGTAGAGTAAACGAAGCATAGCGAGAAGCGAAAACAGTACAAAATGTAGAGATGCACTGAAGAAGTGAAAAGCGAAAGTGGAAGGGCGAATCTGATTGCTTTGAGATACTCTGGTCACGTAGAAAAAAAAAGAGGACAATAGGTTGGAGTAGAGAAACTGTGTGCATGAAAGTGTGAGAAATGAAGTAAAGAAAAAGCTCAAGATTGGACAGATTGACCGAAAGAGGCACTGGAAAGGAAGGGCCTCAATACCCAAGGAAGGGTAGGAGTGCAAGGATGTTTGTGAAAGCGCGGGAGTGAGGGGGGTGGGGGGTTGAACTAGAGCTAAAAAGCGCAGTGCGTATGTATATAAATCAAGTGTTATCCATGATTCGGCAAAATGTGAATGTCATTGAACTCTGTGGTGTTTTATTTATGCTATTCATTCATGTTAATAGAAGCAGTCTGGTAATAAATATGTTTTATATCACTGCTGAGAATCATATAGGGAACAATAATGGAAATAAATATATCAACGCAGGGTAAAAAATATAAAACAAATATGAAAATATACGTTCGCGTTTATGAAGAGAACTGAGTGACAAAAGAGCAGTAACATCTGTGAAACGAAAATGTGAATAACAGACTAGGAAACAATATGACGATAAGAGGACACAGCCTTCTATCGCCTGTCATCGCGAGAGGTTTCTTGACAGGTCTGGCAGGTGACTGCGACTCTTGATGTTTTCATTCAGAAACCATTCAATGCAAAGAGGGAAGACCAAGAAGTTCTCCGAAATAAATACTGATAACGCACAAAAAAAAAAGAATATTACGGTACGATGTTTGAACACTCCCTTTCAGATATTTGTTGATCATTGAGATTAGATTTCAGCAGTACTAATTGCACGCCGTGCGATAACGAGTAAATACTCGCTTTTAAGTTTTTTTTATTTTTTTTATTTACCAACTTCGAAATGATGGGAACGATTTGCTGTATTTGCATGAATGTCTTCACAGACAGTTATAAACAAGTGGGATCTAACTCAACCCCTTTTTCCAGTTCCTCCCGTTATCGTTCTCACATCACATCTATACTGTTTGTTTCTCTTATTATGGTTGAACTAAGCCTAATATCTGACTTTACCTTTAATTAGATTATTATCGTAGTTCCAACAGGATAAAACTGCAATCAAATAAAGAACATTGGGGGCAAGAAGGCGGCATAAAAAGTTATACAAAGGATAAGAGACAGAAATGGGTCTATTGTACGCTTGTGCTTTATTTTTTGAATACTGGATGAATATTAAATCCGGCAACAACCTTAGGTTATGACTGACGTCAAAGTACTCGCTGAACAGCTACGGACTGCTTTCCCTAGATCTCATAGTCACTCATCACAAGATAATTCTCAGAAAATTATCGTTTTGAAATGCAGGACCCTCAAAATAACGAAAGTTCAAAGCGTTCATACTATGGGCTGGAGACGTGTTTGTTTAAAAATATTCGTAGGTGATAAGCACCACACAGAAAAAAAATATCCACTAGTATTTATGTGCAAGAAAAAAAAAATTACAAGAATTACTTACAAAGAGATGCATAAGGAGCAACACATCCCATGCCGAATCGAAGCAATCTCTCTTATAACGCCTTAATAACTGTTTCCTTAGCCCAATTTAACAAAAAACATATTTTTACATTATTCCATCGTTTTATTTTCTAGCTTCTCTCAAAAGCTTAAAATTGACCCAGTTTGCCTCATTCAGTCCTTGCCAGGCTGCTAATATGAGAGAGAGAGAGAGAGAGAGAGAGAGAGAGAGAGAGAGAGCGCAGTAATTTGTATTTTGGGACTTTTTGCATTGCCAGAGCCACATATTTCACGACTATGTGACTGAAATGCCAACGCCGCAGAGAGCCTAATGGAATTTATCATTCTAATTGAATCTATATTTCGAATATATTGCCCAATTTCTACGCACCACAGCCATGAAATTAGGAATAAGTTTAAAATAATATATTTCAACATAACAGATGCCAGCATGCTATAATAGGATATCGCAACATATTTTTGTCTCTTGAAATTAATTTTTATTTCTACAAACACTTTACTAAATTGTAAATTTGACAGTTTAATTTGGCCAGCTGCACTTGAATATAGTTAAAACAAATAACTTTAAAATTGTATAACTGATGACTTCCAGTATTTGCTTCCGGACGAAATATATTCCGTAACGGAATAAAGGTTGCTCATAGTAAAGAGAAGTCTTTGTACGGAATTATGTATTTAGAAACTTCTGCAGTTATGGGAAATAATTTATTATCACTCGCTGCGCCGACTCATATTATCATTGATTTTTTTTTATAGGAGTCACTGCTTTATTGGACGGATGTTTTTTTTACTGTGAGTGTACTATGTAAAAACAAAAGGAAAACAAATATTTCAAAGTTATTCCATAATTGCTTGAAAACCTGTCGTGTTCACATAGTTCTTATTCGTCTGTTATTCATTGGATAATTTAACTTTCATTGGTTAATTTGACTTTATCGAATATAGGATGGTAAGCAAAGCACTGTGGCAGCACCAGCAATTCAGATCCCAAGACAGTGAAAGGAGAGAATAGGGGTGGTTGGGCAGCAAAGAATTAAGGTATAGTAAAAGGCTAAAAAGTGGGCGCAGGTATGGGTTCAAGCAGCGGTTCTTAGCCTTTTCATTACCACGCCCCCTCTGCGAGTTTGTTCCTCCTTCCACGAGCTCCTCGCATCTATGAGAAAAATTCCTTCCCAGATTTAAACGAAAATGAAAAAAAGGGGAGTCTCGAGGGATAAGGAGGGAGGCAAATAATTACAAAACATAGTAAGCCCAACGAGTCTAACTAGAATAGTATAGTATTCTAGTTAGACTCGTTGGGCTTTTTTTATTTTTCTCTGGGGCTCGCGCCTCCCTTGGAAATTGCTGACACCCTCCTAAAGGGGAGCGCCCCCAGGTTGAGAACCACTGGGTTAAAGGGACTCTGCAAACATCCTTTAGAGTAGCGGTTCCCAACCTTTTTCAACTTCACGGACCAGTCAAGAGAGAAAAAAATTCTGCGAACCAGTACCTACTTACATCCAAGCATACACTGGCATTAAATCTTCCAAATAATTATCAAAAACAACCAAAGGCATAACAAATGTACATATCCTCAACATATTTTATTTATTTTTTAACATCAACGGGCGCGTTGATTGCAAAACTCTATGGAGTATGTCTGTCCTATGGCCGCGCGTTAGCCTGGCCTATAGGCCTATACAATTAATAGTCACACTCAGTATATTTAATTTTTTTTCATAATATCGTCTTACTTGAAATAAAAATATATAAAGTTAGTTTGACAGATTATAAATTTTATTAGATTATAAATAAAATGATAAGTAACAAGTAGTAAGTAATTCGGCGGACCAGCCAGTCAAACACAACGGGGAATTTTTTAGTTGATAATAATTTCTTCCCCTCATGGGATCGAACCACCGTCCAGCGGACAGGGACGAAATCGAGACATATCAGCTAAAAAATCCCCCTTCAGTTTACATATATGAAAATATATCAATTCCGAGGTAGAGCGAATTAGATATTAAAGGACATTTGTAGCTCGAATAATCTTACGATATAAGTTTTATTGAGCGTGAGTCGGCTAAATACGCGTCACCTGTATTCAGTAACATCTAGAGTGAAAGTATCACATTGAGAGTTTAGCCTCTCTGCCACAAGAGAATTTGCTACGCGCGTGGCACGCTGACTCCCACTACCTTTGGACACCAGATTCCTAGTGTATTGGACAGTCTTGGTACTCGGAATGCTATTGCTAGGCAATATCCAAATTGCAAATTGCATTCCCAAAATCGAACAAAAGGGAGGAAAATGTTTGGTGAGCCAGATCCCAGCATCCCTGAGCGAGAATGATAAGCCATCGGCAGCAGTTTTCCAGTTTGTTAAATTTTCATCTCATAGAAATATTGCAAATATTGCTCTTAACTGGAGGCGTTATTTGCTCGTAAGTCACTTTTACTCGGTCGTATTAGCAATGGTTATTATTTACTTAGGTGTTAATGGTTCCTGGTTCTACCAGGTAATTACACTTCATAAATCTGTATTATGTCGTCACTCAGTGGATGAACTATAAGATTTTATTACGTATATATTCAAAGACGTTAAAATAAGGCATCCTGCTTAGTAATACAGACTTCCCAATCCATAAAAATCATTGATTGTCTCGTAAACAATATGAATACAAATTATAAGAACATCCTCTTAATGCTGAAGGAGTTTCCTTTAAATAAAATTTTTTAGATCAGAATTTCAGTTTTCCCGAATATTTTGGTCAAATGCATTCCTCCTGAATGTCTGCATTCTTCAAAACTCGAAATTTCTCTTGTTCTTTTTATGTCACCTTGTTTTGGAGAGGAGCTGTCGCCATTCATGACTATAATTTTAAAGAATATTAATTTTCTACGATTCTAGTAAAGTGTTAAATCTAGCTTCATAATCGATGAATATCAAAACAAGTCTCTTTGCTTGTAGTGGATCAAATGTTCTACCGGGTATAAAATGAACGACAATTGCGGATTCTAAAATAGATTGCTATACGATCACTGCAAAAAATAAATTTCGTTCTGTATCATATTAAGTAAATTTGTAGTAAGTTTTCATTTATTTCTGTATGATCGTCAGACTATGTTGATCATATTGCACATACTTTTAAACTAGCGAAAATCACAAGATCCAAAAAAGTAGAGGACGACAATTAATCAGGTATTTTAGAAAGGCTAGAATGCAATACCAGTTGTCACAAAGGGTCTTTTTTAACGTGGATACTACACTCGTTCCGCTTTCCACCCCTATCACGCTAGAAGGAAGAAGACGTAAGTGACTTCCTCTCCATTTCTCTCCGCCAGGAAAAGTTTACGAGAACAATCTCCAGCCTCCGAAAATGACAGAACTTTTCCCCGAAGTTTGTTCGCAACAGAAAGCCCTCGAGGTGGTAGTTGTGTTGCCGCTCTTATTTACATACAAGTTACCCGAGAGGTTTCGTGCGGACACCTCTGTCTCGCGAGAGATTCAAATGTAAGGGAGGAGACTAAACTTATTGGTGGGTTTTTTCGAATATCAAATTATTACAATTTACTTTCTGCTGGAGATTCTTGTAACTCACTGTATATATATATATATTTATATATATATATATATATATATATATATATATATATATATATATATATATATATATATATATATATATATAATCCAAGGCGGGTCAGGGAAAGGCACTATCCATATGCATTTTATTAAAATATATGCCGACGTTTCACAACTCTACATAGTTGCATTTTCTAGGCTGCAAACAAGCGAATATGGCAATCAATAAACTAATAAAAATCCGAATTACATATAAATTAAATTAAAACATTCAGAATGTAATTAATAAAACACTTACTTAAAGAACAAGCAAATGGCTGGTGACAACCTACCCAGAAGGAAGTTAAAAACACTACTGTACTCGTATAGAGTTACAACGAGAGAGAGAGAGAGAGAGAGAAACAATAACAAACATACAGACAGAGAAAAACAGCTCAACAAGATCATCAGGCAATAAACAATTGTGTGGAAGACGTTTGGGAGTTTAACGGTGGTACGGTCAATTTGATAATAATGGATTCCAGTATTGTTAAATCGTGTTCTTTTTGTACCTGTCCTACTATTGAAAAATCTTTATTGTCTATATGGTTTACATATTTTTGAATGGTTTTTAATATTGGATTGTTCAGGGCTAGACAATCTGCTCCCAGTTCTGAAGCTGACCCCTCTGTGAGCATCAATGCGCACTCGCAACAGCCTCTTTGTACATCCCACATAGATCCCCTGACTACATCTGGGGCACTTGTACTTATATATAACGTTGGATGTAAACAAAGGACTGAGCTTGTCTTTGAACTTGAAGATAGAGCCAACTGTTCGGGGATTCTTCGGAATGAGTTTCAGGTTGAGGGCCGGTAAATTCTTTTTTTCTTGAATGATGGTTAAAAATTTCTTCCTAAAAGTGTCATCTTGTATGTAGGGGAACGCCGCGTACAAATTCATTTTAGGGACAGTGTGATATAGAGGAGGTGGCGTCATCTCTTATTCAACATACTATTAACTGTCTGAAGAACTGCCTTGATGGAAAAAACAGTTGTTCCTGAAATAGTTTGAAAGAGTTGTTATTTCTTCATGAAAGGTCAGCCAATTAGATGATAGAGTAAAAGCCCTGTGGAGGAGGGTAGCAACAGCGTTTAATTTAAAATTGAAATAACACGAGCTATAAAAATTCATACCCAAACCCGTAAACGTACCTTTACGATATATACCCGTGTGGAATCCTACAGAGTTCTTGGAAACAAGAACGTCCAAAAAATGGGGAGTTTACTGTTAGATTCTTTTCCTAGCGTAAATTTTATGTTAGGGTGTTGGGTATTGACGAAGTCAAGAAAGAATCTGCATTAAAATCTTGTTTTAAATAGGACAAACGTGTCATCAACATAACGTTTATAAAATAAAGGGAGGAAGGATAAGGGGCAGGTGTCCATTATGTGCTCTTCCAGAGAGTTCATAAAAATGTTGGCGAACGTAGGTCCCAAAGGACTTCCCATGGCCATTCCCTCCACCTGTTTGTACAAAACCCCATTGAAAATGAAGGCTGTGTCCAGCACGGCCAGCTCTATATATATATATATTATATATATATATATTATATATATTATATATATATATATATATATATATATATATATAATATATATATATAATATATATGTATATATATATATATATATATATATATTTATGTAATTATATATATCTATAATTTATATATATAGATATAGATATATATATACATATATATATAATATTATATTTATATATATATTTATATATAATATATATATATAATATATATTATATACTATATTTTTTTTATTTTTGTGTGCTTATACATTCGTGCAATAAAAAAATTTAATCAAGAATGTAATAGTTGTTATAAGACTATTGTGTCAAGAGTTTAAAAGACGGTGGAAATGATAGATAAGAGGATTTGATTAAGAAAACGATAAATTTGCAAGACCACTAAGGAAAAGAGCAAGGTCAATTGTAAAGTTGGACCTTGGAGAAAGGCAAGTTGTGTTCACACTGAATTAGAGTTGCCTGGGGAGATCGGAAGGCTTCACTCCTGGGTGAAATGATGAAACGGATTCTTATTGATGGATGGCTGATATTTAGGAATGACAAAGACTGATTGGCAACAGCAAAGAAGCTGTCAATACTGGCAGACGTGTCTAAAAGGTCATGTTGGCAGGAGTAAGCAAGCGAGGCCAATAAGTAAAATATATGAAGTCAAGCTGTTTATTCGAGTTATTGGAAAAAAATAAATCATTGATTGACTAACAGAAGCAAAAGCAAAAATAATGGTGGTAGATGCTCTGCAAAAAATGCTGAATGAAATAAAAGTAGGGATGGAAGCACAATTTGGACTCAATGTGAGGAATATGACTCTTGAATATGCATGCAAATTATTCCAAAACAGATGAGATAGCAGGAACTTGTATACAATTAATGACCTAAGCACAAAAAATCTCTATATTAAAATAAAGAATTACACAACTAAGTTCTATTGCAGTTATCATTTCACCATTAATAAAAGATATTTATATACTTTGAATAATTGACTGACGCGTAAAATGCCCGAAAAAATAAAATATAATAAAAAAGGACAATAAAAACATTTAAACGTTACTACAGAGGTTTTCTTCTCTTCGGACTGGGCGTAAATATAACCATTCTGTTCATGTAGTATTTGATATATTTTTTCTTGACAAAAGCAAAAGAACTTTTACGACATGCCAGACAGGTGACACGACACTAACACGAGTTGATTGATCTACAGTATTATACTGATCCTATTTGGGTGTGCATTTGATTCGCTTATTTAACAAATAGTGCGTCTCTTGAATTTGGGTTGGAAGACTTGAAAAGAGATGAAAGATGCTCGAAAAACAAGATACAATGCGACTTCAGGAAACAATGCTTATATAACATGCAAAGACAAAAGCAAAAAAAATCTATATACACATTAATGAAAAGCTTGAGATCAGAAACGTTTGATATGAAAGTGGCATTAATATTTTTATCAAATATGGAAAATTGATCTCTCTCTCTCTCTCTCTCTCTCTCTCTCTCTCTCTCTCTCTCTCTCTCTCTCTCTCTCTCTCTCTCTCTCTTAAAGCGCTCACCATGTCAGCAAACCCTGCCGAGTCTGGTTTCATCTGTAAAGCGATACATTTACTTAAATAACTGATTTAAGTCGGTACAAAATGATATCACCAAGTTTCCACAGATGAAGGCAAGATGTCCTACATTTAAGGTGAAAGATAGGTCTAGCAGTTTTTTTAGGCGAAATGCAAGTTAATACTTAGGATGTCCTTGTTATCCTGAATATAATAGGTAAACGAAATCGTTCTGAAAATAAAATATTTCTCCCTTTAATCTTACATCTGATGCTGGATGCGACTAATCAACACGATTGATCTGAAAAGCTGTCAGCTTGATACCTAAAATCCTGATTGTCACTGCAGCGGATGCATAGATTTGCGTTTATCATGAATATCCAGAAGCATCGAGTCTATATAGCGGTCAGTATTAGATTGATCAAACTCCTGCTTTCCTTATGTTAAGTTTTGATTTATCACTTTCGAGAAAGAATAAATGTCTTGCTTAACATCTTTCAAAAGATATACTGATCTGGAAAAAACTCGTTTTCCTTGAAAATTTATTAAAGTTTTTCAAAAGATACATACAATGTTAATAGGGTAAAAAACAAAATAAAATTGGTAGAATGCTCACTACCTTCAGGTAATAGAGGGGCAAACGCAGTAGGACTGAAGAAACTGAGAGCATGAATTAATAATTTAAGCAAAGGTCTTACAGAATATCAAGGATACAAAGCAGTTCATCTTCTTTGTAGCCTTTCATGACTTAAGGAATGACAAAATTACATAAATAAAATCGGCAATTTATTTTGAATATCGTCTATCAAGTATGTCATTATCATTCACAAAGAAATACATTTGGAATTGGCGTAAAATCTAAAATTCGTTCAATTACTTAGATGTAATAAAATTGCCCTGACATTAACAAAGCAGGAAAATGTAATTTTTCATCAGTTTTACGGGCCTAATAACCATAAAACCAAAGGGAATTTTATTTAATAAAATCATTCACTCAGATTGTGAGATTAGTTAGAAAAAAATATTGATGAGACTTTCAAAATCTTTTGGACAAGAACATTAAATAAATATTGAATAAAATATTTCCATATGCTTTCGCGTATAACAAATAAATTTCTAATAGCGGCGGGGCGCCTTTGTCGAAGTGGGGGGTGATAAAAAAGCTTTCAGGTGCAGTAAGGTACCTGGCAGGTTGGTAGATTTCTAATCTTAAATTTTACCGAGACTTCGATTTAATTTAATGTATTAATAGTACCCTCATGAAAAGTCATTTGTTATTACATTTTAAGCAGCATAGTAAAGTGATATGTAACTATTACAGCACAAGAAAATTTTAAAATCTACAAACTTTCTTTAACTTTCTAGTATCAATTGGAAGTAAATTATATCTATCGAATTTGAGTGAATGATTTTATTAAATATAATTCCCTTTGGTTTTAAAGTTATTATGTCCGTAAAACTGATGAAAAATGACATTTTCCTGCTTTGTTAATTTTACGCCAATGCTAAATGTATGTCCTTGTGAATTATAATAACATATTTGATAGACGATAATAAGAATAAATTACCGATTCTATTTCTGTAATTTTGTCATTTCTTAAGACATGAAAGGCTACAAAGAAGATGAATCTAATGCAAATTACGTAAACGATCAATAAATACATTCTGAAGATTGATTGTACAATGGCTAATCATTTATCTATAACTCCCTTTGCTTTGGCGTCATAAGTAAGAATGTATATATATTTTCAGTTGAATTAAGAAAACAAAACCAAGTAGATAAACAGTTTTAATGAGTCACTCTCTCTCTCTCTCTCTCTCTCTCTCTCTCTCTCTCGTCTTGTTAATTAACGTACCTAACGTTCTTTACTTGCCCTACACTTATCTCCGTAAGCATCAATTTCATGGCTTTAGATTTTAGACAGAGGTGGCTACTTTAGCAATTAAGCTAGAGTGATCAAGATTTCTTTAATTTTATTTTACTTATTTTGTAGAATAATTTATTAGATGCGTATAATATGAATTATCTTGTTAATGATATATCCATATATATACATATACATATGTAAGTGTTTACATAATAAAAATATGGAATGTTAGTCCATATATATAAAAGTCTAAAACTAAAGAGGTCAACCAGATTGCTTGCAGGAATGTGATCAGACTAGAGACGCTAAAGATGACGTATACAATAAAGTAGGCTAAGATAACATGCCGTTCACCTGTAGTCATTCAAGTTGTTTTTATTAAACATTAGTCCCAAGCTCCCTGCTTGAGACAACTACCCCGACCTATTATTCAAACGGCCTACGTGATCTGTAGCGTGTCTCATTTGATTGTGTGTTCGTATGAAACTATGTCATCTGATAGTATGTTCATATGTTCGAACTACTGTCTGTTCCTTCATAACTTGTAACAGAGATGGTAGACAGGCAGAAGAGAGTTAGTGATCGTCATTAGAAGACCTGTACCTCTTTACCTAAGCTTTATCATGTAGAGGAATAGGATTAGCCATCATCATTGGCAGAAGCGATCAAGCTATCGTCATAGAAGACTTGTACGATCATACCTGATCTTCATCATGTAAAACTTCAGAAGAATATACTATTTTTATACCTTGTGTTTTCTACAAGAACCTCACCGAACCATGAGTTTAACACATCGTCGTAAAGATAATACCGACTTCGTAAGTGATCTACAAAACCCCAGACACTCCATTGAAGATGGAAGTGCAATACCAACCGACTTAGCGTATAGATTATCGCTAGTCTAACATTACCTCATAGGGCGCCTTATCATACAAGGCAGAGCCCTAATATTGGTGGCCAGCGGACCAGAAGAACTCTACAACGTCCTACGAAGAAAAAACCAGAATAATAATTCATGTATCATAAGAAGTCAACGACGACGGAAGCAGCAGATTCGTCAAGCAACCTAGTATCATCGTTAGTGAGCGACTTCAGAAAACAACAAGATTCGTCAAGCAACTTAGTATCATTGTTTAGTGAATAACTTCAAGAAACAAAACCGACGTGTCTTTTTCCTACGACAACGCAAGCTTCGTCTCTCATTAGAATCATTCAAGAAAACATCGTTAGTGAGCGTTTCCGGCACTGCAAGAAACAAACCGAACGCGTCTGCAGCATCGGATCTTTCAAGGGCTCGAATCATCGAAACAACGCGCACGGGGGAAACTGAAGCCAAACCAGGTCATCCGCTAAATAGAGAAGGAGGACCAAGGCCGTGTGTCGTTATCGGAACACCGTGACTTCCCACAAAAGCAAGCTAAGTACAATTTTTTATTCATTTGGAGTAACTTTGAGTGTTTCCTTTGCAGGTCGAATTTCGTTATTCCTGTGGCTGAAGTTACGAGACATTCTTAATCTTACTTTTTTACAGAAATTATCTACATCATTGAGATTTCGCTACTGCGAGTTTTTTATCTTTGAGTGTCTGTTTCCAGAAGTTCTACTGATATATCATAATCATATACTATGTTAATTTTATCATTTTGGGAGATTATTAATCCCTTACGTAACAAATCATATTAAACAGTGAATATGCGTTTACGCAGTGGACGTCTGTATTTATACAGATGCATAGATAGGGTCGTTAAGCACCGTAGTGATTAGAAAACACACAAAAAACAAGTGGAACACCCGTACAAATCTATATAAATTAGAGGTAACACTATTTCGGGTCATGACAATAAATCCTCCTTTGCAAAGTCCCGATCGCAGTTTAGCCTTGAGTTTTTTTTTTGAGTTATATAAAATATCGAACCTCAATGACTCAACTCAACTTTAAAAATATGGCTGGATTGCAAGGAATAACATGTCTGTAAAAAACTTTCATCAGGCTAAATGCGCTGACCAGGATCCCTCACTATTTCAAATTTTAGCAAAGAATGAAGTACAAACAGTTAATATTGAATACAGTAGAGATAACTGTCTTATTAGTAATCGCTCAGTTCTAATAGTTCGCCATTCATTGCTTTATACGTAACCAGCAACATAATGCTAAAAACACACAATACGTTACCGATGGTAATAAAGAGAAGGATCCTAATTATTACAAAAAGAAATAGAAACAGTAGCCCGTTCAGAATCAAACAAGCAAACTCGGTGACTGTGTCACCTAGTCAAGCGGTCAGGTTAGTCAAAAACTGCCGAAGTGTTCAAAGCATAGCAAATTCCACACAATAAGCGACTCTAGCAGAGTGGGGAAAAGCGATGTTGGTTCATACCAATATCTTTTTGAATTAAAAAGGATTTTTCCTATGAAACACACGACCGTATAAGTAATCAGAGCAGGTTTTCGTTTAATTTTAATACATTAAGTTATAATAAATAACTGGTGGAATTCAGCCCGACTGTACGCCGCCGTAAAAAAATTAGAATATCTAGTTTTATTTCTTTAGTACACGTATTATCCTGTATTTACGGACTCACTGTCTGTTGTTCGAACTTCCCTAATGAGAAGTCCGGATAAGCGAGCGCTTACAGATACCTCTATAGTTATAAAAAACATTGATCTGTATGTAGTGTAATTGTAAGATCCATCTAGGGGTATACCAAATATTATCTTACATCCTGCAAAATAAGGCGTGTTTATCAAAGGAAAATCCTATAAACCTTCAAACATATTAAAATCCTGTTTTTTGAAACAAAAATGAGACAGTTAATCAAATAATAACTTATATAAAGGAACTATACATTTGTCTCATAAATCGTAACATTGTTCAAATGACCCAACAGAATTCTCACAACCGCAGTCGTACTTTGCACGCAAAAATCTCGAGAAGCATGCACCCTCGAATGTCTTAGTGCGTGTAAAAAGACTTTGCTGGGAAATGAAATTTTTAATCCTTCCCGACACTCTGAAATATAACGATTTCCGCGAACAAAGCCCTAAAAGTATACATATCGTGGATACGGAAGTTATAAATATCGCATTTTTTATTGTTGCTAGTTTTAATCACGCCCAACCAGTCGTGGATGAATCTCTCTGATAATCTATCTAAAGTAATATCCGTAAAGTCATTCAAGCAGAGTGATTCAGCAGAATTTTTTTTATCTTCTACCTGAATACCAGGAAGTTTCTCCACTAGCGAGTGATCTCTGGGAGAAAAACGGATGTCATTGAAAACAAAATACGGTCTAAGGACAAACATAAAGCTAAATACGTACCTTCGTGTAGAACCCCAATGAAATTTCAAAATAGAGATAAATGACGAAGTTGAAATATGTTAGTAATAGGAGTCATTAGGAAATCAAATAAGCCCATATAATTTTTCCCTCAAACGTCATGCCATAAAAGATCGGACTTGGCGTATCTGCGTAGATTCTGTCGCTTAAACAAGGAAACGACTTCCGATAGTTTCCAGTGCGATGTACCGACGACATCTTATCTCTGTTAGGTTAGAATAAATTTTTTTTCACCAACTTGGACTTACTTAAAAGCTTTTACCAGATACCATTACCTAAGTGATTGTACCTCATACTCCGTTTTCAGCACACTCAGGGGACATTATCAATTTTTTACGTATGCCTCCGGCTTACGTTGCGCCCCAATTACAATATAGTGTTTGGAGACTTTTAGGGGATAACCTACATGCCTATATGGATGATCTTGTAATCTTTTCTAATACCTTAGAAGTACATTCACATAAAGTAGAGCTAGTGCTACAGAGACAAAGACAAATAATCTCAGAGTAAAATATCTAAATGTGAGTTTTTAAAAAACCGAACATGTTTATCTAGGTTTTATGTGTCTGGTCAAGGTCTTAAAAGTAGTCCATGGTAAGGTGTCGGCTATTCATAACTTTCCGGTACTTATTAACGTAAAAGGGGGATACAGCACTTTGCGCTGTAGTGGGTATTACAATCGTATGTAAATATGTAACTCTTCAATCATGACAGCTCCTTTAACAGATCTTACGAAGAAGAGCGTAGATTTATTATGGTCTGAAAAGCATCAACAGGCGTTCGATATCTTAAAAGCGGAATAATGCAGCTCACCTAACTTAAAAATCCCTGATTTAAATAAGGAATTTTTTTTTATTGCAACAGACGCCTCAGACCAAGGGGTAAGAGGGATACTACTTCAGTAATATGATAAACAGTTCTTTCCTATAGCTTTTTATTCACGTAAACTAAAGCCCTCTGAAAGTAAATATGCAGTAATAGCAAGGAAGGGCTAGGTATCTTTAACTCACTAGTACGTTTTAAGTTCATAATCTATGGCTATCCTGATAAAGTCCTTACTGAACATGAGTCCTTTACCGAGTTTTTTCAAAGGCTTTAATCACAGTCCAAAAGGAACTCGGTGACAAATGATCATTCAGGTCTTTGGAGCCAAGTTAAGATATCTACCTGGGAAAGCAATTATCATAGCTGACGCATTATCCCGCAATCCCGCACCATACAGCAAAGAACCATTAATTGGACTAAAAGATATAGAAACATCCGTACCTATTGTTAAAACCGTATCTCAAACAAGAAAATTCCTTAACCCAAGAGATCGCGAGCATGGAATATCTGGGTCGGAGCGCAGAACTGTTACGAACTGAACAAAGCAAGCGTCAACAGACATAACCCAAACAATAAACACTTCGAAACGGAAACAGGGTCAGCGGCTAAGCAAAAACAATACACACTTCGAGCAGAAACCCTAAAGCAAAAGTATACTTAAAGTATGTGTATCAGAATAATGTAATCAAATGTAATATTATATGTAGGTCTGTGGCGAGGAAAACCCGAAGAACACAGCAGATGACTAACGACCAGGTAGTTTAAATAATCTTTTTCATACCAATCCGTCATAACTGGTTTGCATTCCGTCATCCAGGGTTCCCTACTATGTCACAGAAAGCCAAATCACTATTGTACTGGCCTACAATGCTTACAGATATAAAAAGCACATAACTAATTGTAACACGTGTCATGAAAACAAGGGACACACTAAGACACCTGTCAGTTAAGGGCCTATCCTGTGCCAAATCAATCCTTGAAAGAATATACTTAGAATTATTAACAGAGTTACGAGTCTGACAGAGGGAATAAACACTTCTTAGTGTTAATAGTTCCTTGACACGTTATATAGAATTAATAGCCACTAAAACAAACACCGCAATTGAGTGCGTTACGAATATTTATGAGTGCTAAATCAGTAAACATGGAATTCAACACATAATAATCTGTGACTCGGGTGGTGTAAATCAATAATAATCTCCTTAACATGTTGTGTGAATTCCTTTCCATTAAGAAAACCAATAATATATTTGATCACCCAGAGTCAATCGGTTTGGTAGAATAACGGATAATTAATAGGAAGTGTCAATGTCTTACGAGTTACAACTCGTGATGTTGGATCCGAACTGGATTATAGCGGTTCTCGCGGTTTTAAATACCTTTATCATATATATCTTGTATCTATAGAATTGATGCCGCAAGTAGCCTTATACGGTACGTCGCTAGAACACTTTTCCACATATTCAAGCCAACCATTAATTTATCAAATATATATAAAAAAAATATATAAATAAATAAATATAAAATATAAAATAAATAAATATGGATACAAGTGGAGTCAATATAATACACTCCGTAAGAAGTCGGAAGGGTTACAAATTATAATAAAAAAAGGAATCACGATAATATCAATAAGCAAAAACGTAACCATTAAATATCCAAATATATATGCGTAAAGATTTGAACTCTAACTTAACGCTTTAGTAATGACAAATAAGCTAAAAGTTCAAACACATATCAAAACCTACTGACATATTGTCTGTCCCGGTGATTTATATTCGTAGTCAATGAAAAAAAAAAAATTAAATAAATAAATAAATAAATAAACTAATAATAAATAAAATAAATAAAATAAAATAAAAGAGATTTTAAAGTCAGGAAGTCTAGAAGTGAAAATGTTATCTATGGAATAATCCTATATGAATCTTATACAGGGCTAATAATAATATATAGAATTTTGTAATGGAAACCTTTTTCATATAGTTTGAATAAGGAATATTTATTTAACATAATGCCAACATGAAACTAATATATTGTTCAATTTTGGTACTGTTGTTTTTTTTTTTTCAGACATTCTTCTCATGCGAGTGGAGAATTAAAACACTAAAATATCATTTGAAAATACTAAAGTCGTATCTCTTACAGCAAGTAACGTAACTCTTAGCTGGCTGAGAGCAATCTCCTGCCAGTGACGACGTCATCATTGCCGTATCAGCATTTGTTCCTTTTAACCTCAATAATCTGCTTACACAGGCTTCATCTGTGTGTCGTCTCTGCTTGCAAAAGCAGATTGACTGGAGAAAGGAATGCTTAGTTCATGAACCTCACATGTGGTTCATAGGTCACATGACAGGCCACATAACATATTCTTATCCGTGTGTGTAATGCAAGTAGTTAAGGACTTGCAATCATTTAAAATTAATAAACAAAATAAGGAAATAGAGTTTCTATAACATCAAAATGAATTAATCTTTTCTGAACCTCATAGACATTTAGAAGTATCACGATATGGATATGGATTATTTACTTGCAACATTAGCCTATTACAATTCAAGTAAAACATTCATGGGAAAATGTCACATTTTCTTGAAAAACCCAAAGTTTATTTAGAAAATTAGTTTACGTTAGTAGTGGGTTTTTTTTCGTTGCATCTCCTACCTATTAATAAAGTTTTTAAAATTAACCTCAGAGGATGCGCGCGAGAAAATTGAATATGAAACTTTTGTTAGGGCACATAGAATCATGATTAATATTCTCTTTGACTCTTATGCTGCCTGGCAATCTTACAAATAGCTCATTTTCACTTCTTTGTCTAGTAACTTACTACCAGTAATATCGAATTTTCTTTGAGATTCGTATTGATATCTATTTATTTTTTATAATTATGGATATTTTTACGAGTCATCATAGACCTGGATAGGTTCACTCATTGTTAATGCCATGGATAAAAAAGTTTGTACAGCGGACTCTTCTGAATTCCAAAATATCAGCGAATTCATGTTGGGTTAAGTCTGTCTAAATGGCTCTCTTCCCTCCCCTGTATTTGGATGTCGTCTGAATTTACTTTGCCCTTGTGACAAGTATAATTTCACTTGCAGGCTGATTAATGGAACCTGTTACAGTATCCTGCAGTAGGAGAGTTTCACATCGCAACTTCAAAAAAATCGTTCGTCGTGGCGGACGACTACAGTCAAGTAACAACCGCCTACAATGTGAAAGGAATTTCATGGACTTCTTCGACCGACACCGTATCTCGTCGTTAATCTCGTTTTGATGCGGAACGCTCCAGCGGCTGTCGGAATTCGACTACAAAAAGGGACATACTTCCGACAATTACGACCCGAAGGATATTCAACTCTACTTTGCTGGCGAAGGACTCGTGCTGGGATGATCTATTCATCGCGAACGTAATCGTGTAGCTTAGGATGCAGAGAATAAGTATGAGCGCAAAATAGAACGTTGGACCCGCCCAGGCAAATTTTCCCCTTGTTTTAACCATTGGAAAAGGCCGTTTCAATTGGCTAAAGGTGGTTGTCTGGAACTGTGTAATGGACGAAAAGTTGTTCGAAAGCTAGTTAAAAGTGAAGTAGTATAACCTCGGTCATGTATCCTATATATATGAAGTGTCATGTATCCTATATATATAAAGTATCATTATCCTATCATATAATTGATCATAAAATAACAGAGTCGAAATATATCTTTGCGTGTACGCAATAGGAATCTCTAGCTTATATAGATGATCATAAATAACAGAATCTAATTATATCTTTGCGTGTACGCCAATAGGAATCTATTTAAAGTGCACATATATTAATCATAATTATTATGAATCCATATACATATGTATAAACAAATCAGGTAGCCTATAATCAATCTGTTACCTTTTATCTTACCGCAATATCTGCAGGTATTTATGAGTTAGTATATTGATTAATGAATCAGATACATAACAGTTAGCATAAAAATCAACGAATCAATCAGCATAACCATTAATAATTTTATCAATTCATATATGAAATATTTTATCAGTTAAAATATGATTTTTATCATGTTAATCTTCATTCTATGCAATTATCAGAGTACATTAGTATTTTCTGTAGCATAAGTATCTTAAAGAGATGAAGTGAAAAAACTGTATCATTATATATCTGTGATCACTATTATTTACCAATATCATTGTTTTATATTTTATTACTTGAATCAATTCATGTACACCATGAATTTTTATTTACTTAAATATATATATTCACATAGTGTCTGTATCACACTCCTATAAGTCAAATGCAAGTCAAGTTTGAGTAATATTCAGTGGTTGGTTTTGGTAGCTGACCGAGCTGATGTAAGTGTTTACATAATAAAAATATGGAATGTTAGTCCATATATATAAAAGTCTAAAACTAAGAGGTCAACCAGATTGCTTGCAGGAATGTGATCAGACTAGAGACGCTAAAGATGACGTATACAATAAAAGTAAGCTAAGATAACATGCCGTCACCTGTAGTCATTCAATTGTTTATAAACATTAGTCCAAGCTCCCTGCTTGAGACAACTACCCCGACCTATTATTCAAACGGCCTACGTGATCTGTAGCGTGTCTCATTTGATTGTGTGTTCGTATGAAACTATGTCATCTGATAGTATGTTCATATGTTCGAACTACTGTCTGTTCCTTCATAACTTGTAACAGAGATGGTAGACAGGCAGAAGAGAGTTAGTGATCGTCATTAGAAGACCTGTACCTCTTTACCTAAGCTTTATCATGTAGAGGAATAGGATTAGCCATCATCATTGGCAGAAGCGATCAAGCTATCGTCATAGAAGACTTGTACGATCATACCTGATCTTCATCATGTAAAACTTCAGAAGAATATACTATTTTTATACCTTGTGTTTTCTACAAGAACCTCACCGAACCATGAGTTTAACACATCGTCGTAAAGATAATACCGACTTCGTAAGTGTCTACAAAACCCCAGACACTCCATTGAAGATGGAAGTGCAATACCAACCGACTTAGCGTATAGATTATCGCTAGTCTAACATTACCTCATAGGGCGCCTTATCATACAGGCAGAGCCCTAATAATTTATATATATATATATATATATATATATATATATATATATATATATATCTTATATATATCTATATATATTATATATATACTATATATATATATATATATATATATATATATATATATTATATAATATATATATATATATATATATATAATGAATCCTTTAAAAAAGAAAAAAACAGACATGGACAGACAGAGCAAGGACCTCCCTGAAGAAAACGATTGTTTTGGAAGAGGGGTGGGGGATAGCTATCGGGGTTCCGGGTTGAATTCTTATCGGTGGATCATGGCAACTCGGTTACTAACTAAACGTTCTTACATCCGTGAACCTATGAACTAGCTCTTCCTCACAGGTAAATTTAGTTTTTTTTTCCTAACCAATATATAACATCTACAAGCAAAGCACTACTGGTATGGGGTACATTTTTTTTACATTGCTCATTAAATACAGCAGGTGCCACGTAGTAGTGGTTGTTTAAAATGCAGTTTTAATTATAGGAGAAGATAAACTAACTGAAATTTTCTAAATGATTTGACCAATTTTTTAGGCTTAGGCTTAATGAAGTGTCCACTTGTAAGTGAGCATTACATTTATTATAAATGAAGTTATTCGCTTGCCATCGATTAAGATATTATTGCTTGTGTGATTGGTAATATTACTCTACACGTAAGATTGAGCCTGTTATATATTTCAACAGAAAAATTAATTTCTGACAAGAATTTTCAAAACCTTTCAGGACGATAGTAAATGATAAGTGTCGATCATTAATATTTCCATACTTATATCTTTTCCCTGTAGACACAACGTACTAGACTAAGGAAACAGAAGAAACGTTAAATCTCGAAAAATAAGTTGACAGGCACCCTCGGGAAGCTGATTAAATTATGTGAGAAAAAGAAAAGAATGTCTAAGTGTCCCAGAGCAGGAAAGAAACATCTTCCTCAGAAAGTCTTGACACCAGAGATTTCTTCAAGGAGGTTCAAAATAAATTAATAGAATTTTTTTCTTTGCAACGAAATCTCCCTTCGGTTAACGCATATTGCTTCTTCCATGCCAGATTTTATTTACCAATCAAAACGTCAGTTTTAAAATGCAATCTTCAGCTAGGTCAAAAAAAAAAACAAAAAAAACAAAAAAAAAAACAAACAAACAAACAAATGAATCCGCAATAATAAAGATAAGACAATGTTTCATTAATGTTGAAAAGAGAAAATTTACAATGAAACTGGCACATCTTAGAAGAATTCTACGTGATGTAGTATACTTAGGAGGCAATCTTCATGAAGTAGTAAACATTATTTTGGATGAAACGAAAATGCAAAAGTCGCGGATATCGGTAGGATGAGAACATGAAAGGATATCTGTATTGCGAAGAAGTGTAGGGAGGAAGGGGCCAGGAGCTAAAACGATTTGTAGAGGAGGTGCGTTGAAGAAAGGAAAGGTTGGGAGGAGAGAAAAAAAGGAAAAGCTGTTAAGAAAGAGGGAAGAGCAGAGTATTTATTTAATATTTCAGGAGAGGTGTCAGAACAGAAAGTCTAAATGCCTCCATAGTATGCACGGTATTACTTACAAGGTACAGGTGAATGATGAGTTGCCTATTTTGGTCTGAGAGTCAATGCGCTGGTGGCGAACCTTCTGTAATGCCCTTAAAGACAAATGGTCCGTGGAGTTTGTCAAGTTATAAGATTCCTCTCAGAGTCGGCAGTAAGGAAGTTCACTGTAGCTATGATTCAACTTTTATTTGACATGGGGTGTGGGCCACTTCTTGTAGGGAAAAAAAAAGTTACTGATGAGTAGGAGATACCAAAAATCAATAATGGTTTCTGTTATATTTCTATAAATTATCCTATAACAAAATGCTTGGAGGCCTCACAATATTGCTTGATCGGCATTTCACAAATGCTGATATATACAACTTATATATTTCCTAGTTCTAACCACATAGACCCAGTAAATCTTACCCTAAATTCAACTAAACACCTTCATTTGAATGGTAAATTTAAAAAAAAAATATCCTAAATATGTTGCAATAATTAAGCCTACTCTCAATTTGACACTCTTTTAAAATATTTTAAAACCAATTCACGATTTCTGTTTCGCATATGCCCCGGGCTGTCAACCTTATTTAATCTTTAACGTTTTACAGAATTGGTTCGTAATATAGAAGTAATTTTGTATAGTATCGCGATTACCATATTGCTCTACATATATGTATATATGTATGCATATATATATATACATATATTGCTCTACTATATGTATACATATATACATACATATATACGTGTATATATATATATATATATATATATATATGTATCTATATATATATATATATATATATATATATATATATATATATATATATATATATATATATATATATATATATATATAATATATATATATATGAGATGATTAAAAAGGGCTGCGTATATATATATATTATATATATATATATATATATATATATCATCATATATATATGAGATGTTTAAAAAGGGCTGCGTATATATATATATATATATGTATATATATATATATATATATATATACATATACATACATCATCCATACATACATACATACATACATATATATATATATATATATATATATATAATATATATATATATATATAATCTATATATATATACGCAGCCCTTTTTAATCATCTCCTTAAGATACCTCTATTCTGGATAACTCCTATCCTTAGTAATTCTTTTATTTTTATTTACCATCCTTCTTTTATGCAGAGGGAGATTCATTCTTCTTCTACGGTCTTTTTGGAACGTTCTTTACA
The DNA here is from genome assembly GCF_015104395.2 of Macrobrachium nipponense. Taxonomy (NCBI): domain Eukaryota; kingdom Metazoa; phylum Arthropoda; class Malacostraca; order Decapoda; family Palaemonidae; genus Macrobrachium; species Macrobrachium nipponense. The sequence goes on from NC_087201.1 coordinate 67,788,076, forward strand.
CCAAACAAATTTTCCACTTCCAGTCAGCTGCTCATATATGTCAGCCATTATCCCGTCAGCCTTTGCTACCTAATGGGGTCCTTATCTTATGAGTGTATTGTAACTTTATCATATCCTTATCATTTCTTCTGCGGGTGTTTCATTGAAATCTAGAGCAATCTTAAATGCTCACTTTATGAACGTAAATATGGAACATACATACACAAGCGTGTGATCTAACTCACCCGATAAATCCTATGTCTATTTAAATTTACGCTTGGTTATGAGTTAATGTACGCATTTGCTCTTGCTTCCAAAGGCACATACATTTTCCCAGAGAGAGAGAGAGAGAGAGAGAGAGAGAGAGAGAGAGAGAGAGAGAGAGAGAGAGAGAGATTAAATGAATTCTGGAGGAAATCATTTAACAATGCTCTTTTCTTTCACCTTTTCCCGCGAGAGCTTCTTATATTTATATGCCACGCGACCATTGTGGTACTGGATTAACAATGTATTCAAATTTATTGGAGCCATTCATTGACGAAACCTTTACAAACACCATTTGAAACAGAAAATGCCTTCGTGCTTCTAGAAAGGTTTAATTCCAAAGGCTCTTTCAGTATTTTCTGGGGTGAACGTTAATCCTGGGAAGCCATTATTGTCTTAAGCTAATCTAAGATGTGTGGAAGGCAGTTCCTCAGGATAAAGTGGAAGGCAAACAAATAGCTCCCCTGATTACGTCGATATTAGAAGCATCTTGTTTTTTTTATCTAATCTGTCAAGTTAAAGCTTAAAGCAATTGCGTTTCAGGAGTGTTATGAATGGTGCAAAAAGTGTCACACATGTAGCCGAGGAGTTTCTAAATGGTTTTTCTTTCACATACAAACTTTCCTACGTGTTATAAATTGTGTTTTTTTTTTTTGTTATAAAAAGGAGAGTATAGTCATGATAAAACAAGAAACCAAACAAGTAAGAAGCTTCTACACAACATATACTCCCTTCTAAATTTTTTAAATCATGGAAAACAATCTCTGTTTTACGTTTCGCGCAGAATTCTTCGAACATGTTAATTACGTTAACACAATATATTTTGTTAATTAGCTTTCTTTTAACTCTCGTACATATTAATGTGCAAATATGTAGTTATATTACTACTATATGTGCATGTGTAGTCATAGATAGACAAATCTCTGTTTTTTATATTCAAGGACATGGTCTCGCTTAGTTATGGAATTTTTTTAGCAATTTATATGAATATTTCTATAGTTTATACCAGAAGTGAAAAGTTTGTGTGGTCAGTGTCAGGGATCGGAGTGAATATTTTTGCGCTCGCGCGCGTGTGTGTTTATGTTTGTGTGTGTGTTGGGGAGGGAGATGTTTGGGACAGATCGGCGTGGGGGTGGGTGCACGTATTTGGGCCGGACCTTTACCCAACCTTGTCCAATTTTGCGAATGATGCCAAAACTTGATGATATGAAAACCTAATATTTATTTTCTTTTGGTGATATCCCAACGACGATTATACCTTTGCGACAAAACTCTCTTTTCATAGTTCCTCTTGTCACCAAGAGCGCAGAAAATACGAAAACAGGAAGTTTTGTTTGTTTGTAAGGTGTTTTTGCGTTGCATGGAACCAGTGGGTTTACGTGACTTCCGAACCACGTCAAGACTCGAGAGTGAACTTCTATCATCAGAAATACACATCTCTCACACCTCATTGGAATACCCGAGAATCGAACTCGCGGCCACCGAAGTGTCATACCGATCACGCCACTGAGGCGCTAAAACACAGGAAGCGATGAACGCTATGATCAACATTCTCTGAATGAGAACTCTTGCGATCGGGAGAACTTTTACGAAAGCAGCATATGTCAGCATTAATATTGAATTACTACTTGAGATAAGAAACAAAAATAATTTAGTCAGATTTGTGGATATCACTGTTCGTGACACTTCCGCATTGAGAGAGATTTTCTGGTATGAAATATAAAAATACTCGGCCATTTTTCACGTAACCAGCGTTTGAACCCAATAACATTTCATTTATGGTAAAACGTGACAAAGGTATTTAGTTTTCATATAAATATACGAAACACGATACCGGAAATTATTGCAGTATTATGGTCGGCTAAATGGAAAAATCTATTGTAAACCCAATGGCTCACTTTACGCGCTACATTTATTCTTGCCCGTTTAATGGATAGATTGTTTTTACAAGTTTGTTTCTGGTTTCATCAGTAGTTGTCCTTTGTTCTTATTTAAGACATTAGAAAATATCAGCAGCCTCTATTCACCTATCTACCAATCTATCTATCTAACTATCTATCTATCTACTATCTAGTTTATTGAATCAGGAATAAAAACAAATTTCTGGGAAACAACACACACTTACGTACAAACACGTGGTAAGTCAGTCTAACGGCGTTGGAATTGTGGGACAACTGAATTATTGCTTAGGTTGCCATGAACTGCGACTCAATACAAAAATGAAAACAGATTAATGAATAGGATTGCAAGATTCCTGTTTTTTTTTTTTTCTAGTATAAGGTCACTAGCAGCTTTTTCACTTTAATCAGTGCTTCTCTGGTTTTTAAACTTGAAAACAAATTTAATTGTTTCCCGTTAATTGTCAATTAACATGTGAGCCATTTGTTGCACAATTCCTCGTGTTCCCTGCCGGGGAGCAGTATGAATTCATGGTTTCATTATGTGAACAGAAAATGACAAAGGAATAACCATGGCTTCCAAGTTTATGAAAGTTTCAGTTTAAAGATTACCTGTTACGTTCAGTTACGGCATGCTGTGTATCTGTATGTATGTATACATGTATGTATGTATGTGACTAACTTAATCACGGAATATATAAAACGTGATGCTATGTATAAATAAAGGTAATGCCATGGAGGAAAATGAAGAAAACGAGAACTGCCGAGATCTTTCGGTCTTAACGACCCTTTACTTAAGGGAAGACTGATCAGAACAATGCAAACCACAGTACAGGTAAGCATATACAAACGGACATTAAAGGATTAACAAAAGGTCCAATTCGCTTCCAAGAAACAGTTTTTTTGTATCTTTAAAGTGAATTAAACCTTTTGTTAATCCATCAATGTCCGTTTGTATATGCTTACCTGTACTGTGTTTCTCATTGTTCTGATCGGTCTTGCTTATAGTAAAGGGTCGTTAAGACCAAAAGATCTTGGCAGTTCTCGACTTTTCATTTTCCTCCGTGGTATTACCTTTAAGTATGTGTGTATGTATGTATGTATGCACTGGTAATCTTCTTAGACAAGAAGATATGTTAATTCAATTGTACCACATAGAAAATGAAAAGTTTTTTTTTTTTTTTTTTTTTTTTTTTAGAAAATACCCAACGATTTCGTCCTCCAATGGACCTCTTCTTGGAGAGCTTATTAATCAACTAAAAGGTAAATACGTTTGTCATTGGAGGACGAAACTGTCGGACATTTTCCAAGAAAAACTTTCCATTTTCATATGTGGAATACAATTGAATGTATGTATTATATGTATTATATATCTATTTATATATATTAATACATACATACATACATACATACATACATACATACATACATACATACATACATAGACAGTTAGATAAATTGATTGATGGCTAGATAGGTATATAGACTGACTGATAGACAGACAGATATTTAGATAGTATAAAGTAACAAATATGCTAACACCAATTGTATTTTGGACGCTCACTTAACAAATGTACATTTCTCAGTAGTCTTGACAAATGGGGATGACAACCTCTTATTAATCCGTGGTTTACGCATAATCCAGCGCCAGTGAGCGAATGAGCCTCGTCTTCTAAGAATCATTCCTTCATTCTCGTGTGTGAGTGTTCGTTATGGAGCTGATTTCAGGGAAGGTACATATTCCCATTATGATGACAACTACAACAGCCTCGTCCATCTCCAGGAAGTACAGGGGAGTCATATATGTCACTCAATATCTGTTTATCACTTTCCCAGGATATGATCAATAAATCCCATTGTATTCAGATACATCCTCACTGCTAATGTTGCTACTGTCTCTGTCACCTGCAAATTAGTGAACAAAATCACTTCTCTGAAACTATTCCCCATTACATATATATTTATAAATGTGTGTGTGTGTGTATCTTTCTGAGAAAGTCGAAGAAAGTCGTACAATACAATTCCAACCAAAGGAATAAAAGAAACCCAAAGCAGATCATTTAGGGTATTTTATATATATATATATATATATATATATATATATATATATATATATATATCTAGATATATATATATATATATATATATAGATATATATATATATATATATATATATATATATATTGTATATATATATATATATATACATATATATATATATAAAAGTATTTATATACTATAATATATCCCTCTACATATATATCTATATATATATATATATTTCTATAATATATATATATATTATATATAGTATTATATATATATATATATATATATATATATATATATATATATATATATATATATATATATATATATATATATATATATGTACTATATATGTATATATATATATATATCTATATATATATATATATATATATATATATAGTATATATATATATATGTATATATATATATATATATATATATATATATATATACTATATATATATATACTATATATATTATACAACTATATATATATGTGTGTTGGTGTGTGTGTGTGTGGTGTATATATTCAGTATATATACCATATATATATATATATATATATATATATATATATATATATATATAGATATATATAATATACTATATATATATATTTACATATATATATATTATATATTATATATATATATATATATATATATATACATATATATATATATATATATATATATATAAATAATGATAATATATATTTACACACATATATATAGTAATATATATACTATATCCATATAAATATATATATATATTATATCATATATATATAATATATATACAATAATATATATATATATATTAATTCTATATATATATATATATATATATATATATATATATATTATATAGTATATATTAACACATATATATATATATATATATGTAATAAATACATTCTTTGTAACAGATAATTACATATCTGTATATAGAACCCATGACCTGAGGGGTCATTGGTGAATTAGGAGAGTCCTACGTGACAATCTCAAATCTAGATCACGCTGTGCAATGCTTGCAGTAGCCTGGTTTGCATTTGGGTACATCATCAATTCATGTATCTGTTAACTTATCACAACACCTTCCATGGGAAGCGGTTGACCTGTTAACCTGCGCCGGAAACTTATGACTTACGAGCCGGCAGACTACTTGTTCTTTTTTTATATGTAAATCGCTGAGATAGCTAGTGTTTCGCTATCGACACGATGCTCTATATTGTTAGTTCTATTCCAGTTATCAAACGGAGCGGTCTTCTGACCAAACCATCTCTCTTGTGATGGAGTTGAGAAATAAAGCTGTTTTAAGTTATCAACTTCCTCCGTTTGAATCATCTCCCTTATTCTAAGAAGAATCAACTTTAATAAGATACAACGTAGGAGAGAAGAGAAGTAGAACCAGCAATGCTTACGAACAACAGTCGTAAGAAAAGACAAACAATCTTTCGCCAAAGCGGAAGAACATAATAATGGTGGCAGACCAGCAATGCTTACGAACAACAGTCGTAAGAAAAGACAAACAATCTTTCGCCAAAGCGGAAGAACATAATAATGGTGGCAAGCGGAGACCAACTTACACAAGAACCATATCAGCTACCGAAGAATTTAAATCATCGAATTCCAGCTATAAATAAAAAATAAACTGAGGAAACGGGATCTTCAATCAACATGCAACTGTAAACATCCTATGAAGACGAAGATATGTCCTTCATCGAGACGATTTCAAGCATCAACATCGACGTTTAAGTGAACGACTGTCATCACATATCTCCAAGAATCAAAACTGGACGCGAAGCAGCATCGGACATCAACGGAAAGGAAGAACCAAACATAGGAAACAACGCACGATCACAAGCAAGGACGTGGAGATTAGGCCAAGAGGAAGTGACACTAGAAAGAGAGGGAGGCTGTGACGTCATCGGAACGCCAACAATCTTTTTCCATATAAACCAGAGCTAAGTAGAACCTTTATCTATTCAGGTTTTTTCTCAGTGAAGTGTTGTACATCAAGAGTCGATCGTCCAGTATTCCTGGGGTGAGTTATTCGGTCTTAATCTTCATTCATTACAGGAATCAATCTTCAAGTACGAGTTCTCGCCCGCAGATTCTTTTTCTCGTTGTTGCTAATCGCTTTTTCTTCCAGGAGTTCTCCGTATAATATCTTTATCAAATTACCTGTATTAATAGTATCTTTTTTGGGGGATTTTCCTATTATTTGCAACACATTTTTACTGTATATTGCATATGCGTTTACGTAGTGGTTGAGTGTACTCTTATAGATATTTTGATAGAATCGCAAGGAATAGGAGTGATAAGAAAAAAGTAAAAGTTAACATGGCAACTACTGCGGCTGGCAACCCGAATATTGTGACGCTCGTCAGCGCAAGGTCAGCAATTGTCCCTTTTCAAGGTCGGGTCAATGGGTTCCTGCCTCAAAACGTTGAGGCATGGATCTCATCTGTAGACACTCATTTAAATGCAAAAAGCATCACAGACCCAGCTGCACAATTACAGGAAGCCAAAAGCTTCATAGACTTTGCTAAAGGAGACGCAAGTGCATATCTAAGAGGTGTTTCTTTCCAAGAGGCGGTTACATGGGACGAGTTCAAAGTTAGGGTACGTGCTGTGTATGGCGGTGAAGAGGCTTTAGACGTAGTACTAGCTTTAAGGAACATCCTTAACCAAGCCTCTATGACTCAGCTTAATGTTGTAGAACGGGCGGCGCTAATTGCCGACCGGCTAAATGAATATCAAGTAAATTTAAGTAACTCCGGGTGGGTTACAAGTTCCTAAATCGCTGTGAAAGATTTTATACGTCTCATTTACCTCACGAGCATAACAGTCATGTTGCCTGAAGCCCTAGTGCGGTGTTTTGACAAAAAACTGCAGCCCAACAGTACGGAACTAGATGTGTATAAACAGATCAAAAAACACATGTCTAAATGTACTGACCTTGATCCCTCGCTTACTCAAGTTTTTGCAAAAAATGAGAATAAACCACAACAAGTAAACGTGGTCAATAATAATCAAGCGGCAGGGATGGTTTGTTATAACTGTAAACGACCAGGTCACATGATTTCAGACTGTCGGACGCGTTTTTGTTCAATACACAATAGTTCCACTCATTCATATAATCGTTGCTTCTCGCGGAATCAACAGCAGAATCCTAAAAACATGCAAACAGTTGCCAATGAGAACAAAAAGAAGGGTCCTCAGTACTATAAAAAGAAACAAGCGAACAGTAATGCTGCTCAACAGCAGAAACAAACAAATCGTGCTTCAAGTAACTCGGTTCCTGGGCCGTCTAGCCAGAACGTGCAAGGTCAAGCGAATTTTCAAGGAGTGCAAAACAAAGCAAATACCACGTAGTAAACTCCAGGGGGGGGAGGACGATGTTGGGTCATTAACATCAACATCCTTTTTATCAAATAATCAATTTAATCATTTATCAGATCATTGTGAGGCAATCGATTTTCCTATGAAACACACGGCCGAATCCAAAAAATCTGTGCAGGTTCCCGTAGATTTGCAACAGATTCATGCAATTATAAGTCAAGATGAGTTACGCCCAACCTTACATGCAGTAAATTTGGACCATAAGTCATTTACCTTATTCTTTGGTTCTGGTAGTCCACGTAATATAATGGATTTGCGGACTCATCATTTGCTTTTTTCGAACTTCCCTATAGAGAAGTCCGGAGTAAGACTCTCGGGTATAGGAAATAATGAATTAAATGTGGTAGGAGTAACTCATGTTCAGTACAAGGTCGGTAAGCGCACGTTTTCCGATACCTTTATCGTTGTACAAAACATTGACATGTATCCCGCTGTAATTATCGGATACCCGTCTAAGGGCACTCAAAACATTACCTTAGCCCCTGCAAAAGACGGCGTGTATATCAAAGGAAAATTCTATAAGTCTTCTAATACCCTAAAATCAGTTTTATATAATGAGACAGAAAATAGAGTAGTAACATACATTGAAGAACCAATCACTTGCCTCATGAACCAAGAAATAATCCATGCGACCCAACAGAATTCTCGTTCACCCATAATATCAGCTTGCACGCAAACTCTTGAGCCGAACGTAACTTCGAACATATTAGTGCGTGTAAAGAAAACCTTGCCGGGATCTGAAATGTTAATCCTTTCCGACACTCTGAAAACACACGGATTATCCGTCACACAAGCCATTTATACAGTCGGCTCACAACAATAATGTAACATCGAAGTCTGTAATAATTTGAATATCACTTTAGTAATCCACAAAAATCAACATATCTTGGATGTGGAAGTTTATAAACATCGCATTCTTACCGTAGCTGAGATCAATCACGCTCAATCAGTTGCGGATGAACCCCTTTTGCAATCTATAAAAAATAAAATCAATAAAGACATTCAAGAAGAAGAAATTCAGCAGAATTTCTTCTTCTTGAATCGAGCATCAAATAAGGTCATCGAGCATCAAATAAGGTTAAAAGACAAACAGAAAGTGATCTATGTACCAGAATGAGATAAATGAGGAAGTAGGTAAAATGCTAAAAGAAGGAGTCATTAGGAAATCAAACAGCCCTTATAATTTTCCGTTAATAGTTGTACCGAAAAAAGATCATACTTGGCGGATATGGGTAGACTTTCGTCGCTTAAATGAGGAAACAATCCCTGACCGATTCCCAGTGCCATGTACTGACGATATTCTATCTTTACTAGGTCAGAACAAATATTTTACCAGTTTGGACTTACTCAAAGGCTTCCATCAGATTCCGTTGGAAAAAGAGAGTATCCAATACACTGCCTTCAGCACAGCCAGGGGACATTATGAATTTTTGCGTATGCCTTTTGGTTTACGTTGTGCTCCCATAACTTTTACTGGAATGATAAACATTGTGTTTGGAGACTTGTTAGGAGATATCCTACATGCCTATATGGACGACTTTGTAATCTTTTCTAATACCTTAGAAGAACATCTACGTAAATTAGAGTTAGTGCTACAAAGACTAAGGCAGCATAACCTAAGGGTAGAGATAAGTAAGTGTGAATTTTTAAAAACAGAACTAGTCTATTTAGGTTTCACGGTGTCTAGTCAAGGTCTTAAAGTAGTCCATGATAAGGTATCGGCTATCCGTAACTTTCCGATACCTACTAACGTCAAGGGAATACAGCAATTTCTAGGATGTAGCGGGTACTACAGGAGGTTCATTAGGAACTACTCCATCATAGCCGCTCCCCTAACCGATCTTATAAAGAAGGGCGTAGATTTCATATGGTCTGAAAAACATCAACAGGCGTTCGATACCTTGAAAGATGAACTGTGTAGTTCCCCTATCTTGAAATTTCCTGACTTCGGTAAGGAATTCTTTATTGCAACAGACGCCTCAGACCTAGGAGTAGGTGGGGTATTGCTTCAACAATATGATAAACAGTTTTTCCCTATAGCTTTTTATTCACGTGAACTGAGACCTTCCGAAAGTAAATATGCAGTAATAGACAAGGAAGGGCTCGCTATTGTTAATTCACTAACTAGTGCATTTTAAGTTCATAATATACGGTTATCCCGTCAAGGTTCTCACTGATCATAAGCCCCTAACCGACTTCTTTAAAGGCTTTAGTCACAGCCCTAAGCGAACTCGGTGGCATATGATCATCCAAGACTTTGGCGTGAGGATCGGGTATTTACCTGGGAAAGCAAATATCATTGCTGACGCATTATCACGCAACCCCTCGTCATCTTGTACGGAGCCATTAGCTGAATTAATAGATATATCAATCTCCATGCCCATTGTTTAAACTATATCTGAACAGGAAGATCTGGGCTGGAGTGCTGAACTATTACAGACGGAACAAAGAAAAGATCAGCAATTAGAAAAAATCATAAACGCATTAAACGGAAATCCGAAGGAAAAGGAATATATAAAGTATAAGCAGCAGAATTATATAATCAAAGATAATATCCTGTGTAGATCCGTGACGAGGAAAACCCGCAACACACCACAGTTGAATAACGACCAGGTGGTGGTACCGATTTCACTCATACCCACTGTCTTGAAATGGTTACATGCAAATCCACTGCATGGACACCCGGGTTTTTCCATCATGTCACAAAAAGCCAAATCCTTATTTTATTGGCATACGATGCTTACAGATATAAAAAAAGCACATAGCTAATTGTCGCACATGTCAAGAATACAAAGGGCACACGAAGACACCTGTCAGCCTAGGGGCTTATCCCGTGCCAAATCAACCCTTTGAAAGAGTACACTTAGATTTATTAACAGGGTTTTATGAGTCAGACAGAGGAAATAAGCACCTCCTAGTAATCATAGATTCCTTGACTTGATATACAGAACTGATAGCGCTTAAAAAAAAAACCGCAGTCGAGTGTGCTAGGAAGTTTTACGAGTGCTACATTTGTAAACGTGGAATTCCACACATAATCATATCCGACTCTGGCGGAGAATTCAATAATCACTTCCTTAACTCCTTGTGTGAATTCCTTTGCATAAAGAAAATCAATACCATGATCTACCACCCAGAGTCTAATGGGTTAGTGGAAAGGGCAAATCGTAAGGTTTTAAACATTTTAAGGGTCACCATAGGGGGGATGGACCCCAACTGGGACATTGCCATACCTGCGGTACTAAGCACTCTTAATCACTCATATCATGTATCTATTAAAATGTCACCGCACGAGGCACTGTACGGTATCCCAGCTAGAACACCTTTCCATGTATTAACGCCTACAACCAATTTATCAAACCCTCTAAAGGATGTTATGGATGCAAGTATAAGTCGATATAATATACTTCGTAAGAATCTAGAAGAAGCACAAATTATAATGAAAAGAAATCAGGATAAAATAGCTAAGCCAACTAGAACATATGCCGTGGGCGATAAGGTATACATACAAGTATACGTACGTAAAAGTTTAAACTACAAACTGACACCTAAGTTTGAAGGCCCGTTTAACATTTTAGAAACATTAACGGCCAATAGATTTAGGGTTCAAAACGTATCCCAACCCACTGATATGAGAATCGTTCCATTGGCACATATCAGAAACTAAAGAAGGGTAGATGGAGTGAGGGAAATTTTTGTATCTATGAAACTTGTCTAATAACTTATATATATATATATATATATATATATATATATATATATATATATATATATATATATATATATATATATATATATATATATATATATATATCATATTTGTATGTAAACATATTCTTTAACATGAGTTATTACATATATTTTACTCATTACAGGTTTCCAAAATGAATCTGTTATTGTTAGGAGTGATATTGTTCGTTCAGACATCTTTGTCGTGTGGGAAAAGCTCTAAAACGAAAGAATTAGAGTTTAATCATGGTACTATTATAGAAAGAACAGAAGAAGTTTTCATTACAGCAAGTAATATAGTCATAGAAGTAGACATGCAGGCGATTTTTCTGCCTGAAGACGACGTCCTTAACCTAAAGAATGACCTGTTGAGGTTTGCTGTTTCGTTAAGGGAAATGCACCAACGTTATTTTCATGCTAACTCAGAGATTTCGCTAGCTCAAACCCTAAACGTCGCGGAAATGTTATCATATGACTTGCAGAATAAAACCGCCGAGGCTGAAGAACTTGCTCGAGACCTGCTGATGTGGTCTGTGTGGCACAATACTCTCGAACGTCGCAACCCGCTTATATTTGCTGGACTAAACATCTTGGGATCTGTTGCCAGTTTAGGCTTAGGAATTTCAAATCGCCTTAAGATAAATAATCAAAATAAGAGAATTGAGTTTTTGCAACATAAAACCGAATTAGCTTTGTCCGAACTGCGTAGCCAGTTATCCTCAATCAATCAAATAATGAGTTTGGTGAACGAACATTCTAGTAATATCGATCAGATTATGGAAGTTCAACACTTGCTGGCTACGTTAGCTTATTATAGTTCGAAAATAGATCATATCCGTACCAAAATATCACATTTTATTGAGAAATCAAAGGACTATGTAGAAGCTATTACGTTAGCAACAAAGGGTGTGTTATCTCCACACCTTATGCCTATTAAGGATCTGACTTTAACCTTGGAGAACGGACGGGAGAAACTAGGTTATATTCCTTTATTAGACGCCCATAAAATAGAGTTTTATTATAGCTTAATATTGGTAAGCGTTGAAAATTACAGGATTATGATCACTATCCCCTTTGATTCTTCCGATGCCTGGCAATCATACAAAATAGCACCGTTCCCAACTTTCATGACGAATAACTCAAGTCCAGTAATATCCAATTTGACGGGACAGGTATTGATTTCCCCTGAAAAGAAATCATATACAGTCATTAAAGACTTAGATAAATTCACTCACTGTTCAGAAGCCATGAATAATAAAGTTTGTACAGCTGACTCTTTTGAATTCCATCCTATATCAATGGATTCATGTGAGTTATGCATAGTGCTAAACGGTTCTCTCTCCCATACACGCGAAGGTTGTCTGAAGAAACTTTATCTCTTTGACAGTAATAAGTTCAATTACAGAATGAACAACGGCTCCTGGATCCGATACGACAAGGAAGGTTTTCAAGTGTCATGTCCGGACGGGACCACCGCCCATTCCCAAGTCTTTGTCGCAGCTGATGGTTGTACAGGGACATCTACAAACTACACAGTCAGAGGGGTCAACACGATAATACGTGAGAGGACCTACTTCGCGAACTACACCTGGGCGACTACATTTATCCCATCACTACCTCTCCCATACAATGTGCGGGTGGCTCATTGTTTGACGCAACTGGCTGAGATGGACCACGTGGCACCGACTTATGCAGGAGGAGAAAATCTTCGTTACTACGTGCTGCTAGCCGTGTTTTGCGTTACGGCAATGTTTATTATCGCCGTTAACATCTTTGCTTGGCGTAGGATGAGGCGAACACAGAAGGATCTTCAAGGGAACGTTTTGCCGCGTCCAGACGACACTCCTGTTGCATTAAAAGCGTATACTTTCAGGGCCATCTGAAACTGGCCATTTCACCTGGTTCCTAGGAAAACTGTCTGGAATTGTGTTGTGTGTGAAAAGCGGTCTGTACGCTGGCAATATGTAGGACAAGAGAGACTCCAAGCCTTTGCATTTTGAACGGCTAAAAGTATCTTTCGGGCACCTAATAAAATATTGTAGCCCAATATATATATATTAATATACATAAAAGTATTTTTCGGGACCTAATAAAATATTGAAGCCTTATATATTAAACTATTGGTGCGTGTGCGTACCAGGAACCTATATCTGTGCACAATTATATATTACAAGGAGTGACAAGTACTCTTTAACAATTATCCATGATCATGTTATGTATATTTACTGGGTAACCGCTACTCTTAATCGGGTTACCTATTACTATAATCTTCATGTATACATGTTAACCTTTTAATTTTTTTTGGGTACCTAATAATCATTATTATCAAACATGGATCTATATTTTCCATGCATTTTTCTTTATTCATGAATATGTCCAAAAAGGGTATGTAACAAAACCTTTTTATGCACTTAATCACTTGTTATGATTATGTCTAAATATATGTTACGAGCACACTCCTAAGAAACCATGTTTAAAGTAACTTTTGGTATTCAAGGCTTGAATGGTAGCTGTCCGAGCCTAATGTAATAAATACATTCTTTGTAACAGATAATTACATATCTGTAAATAGAACCCATGCCCTGAGGGGTCATTGGTGAATTAGGAGCGTCCTACGTGACAATCTCAAATCTAGATCACGCTGTGCAATGCTTGCAGTAGCCTGGTTTGCATTTGGGTACATCATCAATTCATGTATCTGTTAACTTATCACAACACCTTCCATGGGAAGCGGTTGACCTGTTAACCTGCGCCGGAAACTTATGACTTACGAGCCGGCGGACTACTTGTTCTTTTTTTATATGTAAATCGCTGAGATAGCTAGTGTTTCGCTATCGACACGATGCTCTATATTGTTAGTTCTATTCCAGTTATCAAACGGAGCGGTCTTCTGACCAAACCATCCCTCTTGTGATGTAGTTGAGAAATAAAGCTGTTTTAAGTTATCAACTTCCTCCGTTTGAATCATCTCCCTTATTCTAAGAAGAATCAACTTTACTAAGATACAACGTAGGAGAGAAGAGAAGTAGAACCAGCAATGCTTACGAACAACAGTCGTAAGAAAAGACAAACAATCTTTCGCCAAAGCGGAAGAACATAATATATATACATATATATGTATATATAGTATATATATATATATATATATATATAATATATATATATTATAATATAATTATATATAATATATATATATATATTCATATACACCATAAAATAACTGATCTGGTTTTAATTATGCCTTTGGTTAGGAATATGTTTTGCGACTTTCTTCGGCTTTCTGAGACATGACTTGCTAAATGGTATATTGCACATTTCGTTCCATTACTTCTCTTTCTTACCTAGTAAATCAGATTGCTTGTGTAACAGTTGCCGCTGAATTCGGCAAAAGCAGAGCCCGATAGACTGAAACCTTCAGGGGCTTGAAATCGGAAGTGCTTTTCAGTTAAAAGTCAAATTGTTTTACGCGAAGCTGGCCAATTTCAGCCACCCTCATCTCGGTTCGCCAGCAAAGTCTCTTGAAGTCGAAGTGGCGCTTGAATAAAGCGCTCCACTTTATTGCCGGGTTTTTCTGAAAAGGAGAAAATATTCTCGCTTTCAACCGTTTTCTAAAGAACTTCCTAGACGGATTAGCACCGTAAGTCTTTCTTCACTAAAGGACCGAGAGGCCATAAAGCTGTTAAATCATCACATAGTACGTTTTTAATCCTGAAATTGTTCATTATTTGTCTTATAAGAGATATAAGTGATTCAGCTTTATGTTTCACACTTTACAATGAAGGCCGCTAACAAAGGGCAAATCTGATGGAAATGACTGTTTTTTTTTATATTACCACTTTCTCGTGATCTTAAATGGAAAAATGAGGTCCGCAGTAGTATGTGTATCTATTGTTATATTATACACAGGAAGCTTTCGCCAACTTGATCAGTGGGCCTCTTCAGCCTGGACATGACCCAAGGGTTACTTATGAAATCGATGACAATCCAAAATGACTTCAGTAAAAATTTAGGCTAATTTTTCAAACTGAGCAGTCTTTAAAAATTCCGTCTTCATTGCATCGGAACAGTAGAAGCTCAATGCATTCCAAAGACGAACCGAAGAGACGGGAGATTTAGTGGAACACCGCTCTGTAGGCCGTGGGAGAACTATACGTAAAATGTTTAGTCCAGAGACCGGGGAAACAACAAAGTAAGAAAAAAAATAAGCCTTAGTCCAAAAAGAAGCTAAAATTTATTAATATTTGAATAGCCAGTGGTTACCAACGCGGGGAGCAAGATGCAAATTCCCAGTTTTTTGGCCATGCCCCTAGGTTAGGTTAGGTTAGATTACGTTGGTTCATAATATAAATGGCCCACGTAACTAGGGTGTGGGAAACATGAAGAGATTATTTTCAAGAAGATTCTATAGTTAGTTTTTCAGGTATATAGCATCCCAGCTTTTTTCAGGAAAGGTTCCGTACTCGGTTACAGTTCGGGAATATGCGAGCGCGATGGATTTTTGTTTCTTTTTTCATAGGCTGTTATTGCCAAGAAATCCGTAGGGTAATTTTGACGCGTGGTGGTCGGGAAGGTGATGTGTGGATGGCTGAGAGGAAGGGGGAAATCGCTCCCTATAATAAGTCATGTTACATGATTTTATTCAAGTCCTGCCTTTATCATCGTTTGAATGACTAGTTTCAGAGCAATGTCTTACATTACAGAAATCAAACAAATAGTTCAGTTACACAGTTCTTGATTTATAAACCACGTACAGGTCATGCCATGTACCAAAATGCAGCTCATGAATCAGGCGTACTAAGACATAATAAAAAGAAAATCCATACCAGAACGAACCAACGAAGTTTCTTCCCATGACAAGCGCGGTCATACGCATACAAAGAGCAAGAATTTGAATTTTCTTTTACTCTTTTCCTTGTTTCTACGCCCAGGCGCTAAATTTATTTTCACCCCTCTTTTATTCTATGCGCTCAGAGTTTACCCACTATATTACAAGATCTGACCATCTAAGAGATGTTAGGATCAGAATTGTGCCCCATGTAGCAAGAGCCTAGAACTTTAGATCCACCACTGGGCTATTCCGAGGAACTCTGGACTTTCCGCAAAGATATAAATGACCACACTTGCTTGTGAGGCGTCACATATCCACATTTAAACAGCAATTTTCATGCACTTGTTTAGTATGCGCGCTTA
This sequence comes from Macrobrachium nipponense, assembly GCF_015104395.2. Taxonomy (NCBI): domain Eukaryota; kingdom Metazoa; phylum Arthropoda; class Malacostraca; order Decapoda; family Palaemonidae; genus Macrobrachium; species Macrobrachium nipponense. Next base: position 67,804,595 of record NC_087201.1, read on the forward strand.
TGTGTATTTCAACTAGTAAAGTGTACCAAATGCCATTTTATTGCTACTTGGGTTTCACGTGGGTTTCATTGGAGCCCTTAAATAAACTCTTTCTTTGCACTTTCTTGCATTTACACTCATGAACATTTTCTACTCAGAATAGACTACACTTCTCAAAATGTTATTATAACAGGTCAATATCATTTATAATCGTAAGTGTACAGAGAGAGTGCTCACCAGCCCCAGGTACTCATCAGCTGATAAATCAGTTCACTATTATGATATAAATTTCGACGGACTTGGTAGTACCGATTTGTCCCTATAATGACAAACAAAAAACCGGAGGCAATTTTGCATAGTTAGATATTGGTAAATATCAGTCATTACTGCTCTCGCGAAATAATCACTTAAAGAACACTGCACCTACGGGAGATATAATATTACCAACTTCATATTCACTGGTAATACTTTTTCATAAAAGCGTTTAGGAGTCTGGAATAAGTGGTTACATTTGAGAAGGCTGGATTGAAGTAAACGGGCCACATGGTTTCAGTGGCGACAAATCTTCCCAGCTCTAACGAGCAGAAAAATGTTTAGCCGCAATGGTTTGATGACTCAGCTCACTTTCTTTCTCTGTTTAAATTTTCAGCTAAAACTCATATGAACTATAAACCCAAAAGGGTTCCACAGGTAAATAAGCATATAAAGAGACAAGTTTTAGGAAAATGTGGTAAATAAGTGAAAAAAAAATATGAGGGAACAGGAAATCATGTAAATACAGCTAAATTCAGGAGACGTCAGCAGAAATTAGGCATTATTTGCTCATCGCTTAAACATTTGGAGTTTGAAGATTCCACAGATACAATGTGCAAACTACTCCACACTTTAGCTGTAGCCAGAACAAAACTCCTAGCAAAATGAGTTCTATTAAACATGATACAAGAAAACAAAACACCGTTTGCAGCAGCAACCTGCTACTCCTGCCAACAAAATCAGCTACGTCAGGTAAAGAAGAGTGCAGAGATATTTACATTTTATGCAACGAATATTAGAACTCACTTTACGTCTTTGCCACGCTTGGCAAAATAAACTTGACTTTACTCTGTCCAAGAGTCTGAGATGGGAGTCAGAACCCAAGATCATATCAAGAATAATACTCCAAACAAGGATGAAAAATCTTACAGCACTTAATTATAATAGTTGCACCACGAAACATTCGAAAACATTCGCGGAAGATACCAACTTTTTGAGGAAGCAATATTACGCAGATGCTTCTCAAAAATCAATTTCTCATCAAAAGTTACAACCAACATTGTAAAAGTCACGACATTCAAAACCGTACCATTTAAATGCAAATCAAGATGCAAAGGCAAACCTGTTCTGGACCGACTATCTTTCACAACTGGAGTTTTAGAAGGGTTAGGCTTCCTCCCCAAATTCACTCCACCAGTGAATTCGTGCAAAATCTCTGTTCAAGGATCCTACAGCCACAGCCCTGAGGAGTGGAGCTTGCACAACAGCTAGAAGAACAGCATCATCGGCGTAAGTAATCCGTTTGTTCTCCAGACCTTACCACACATCACTAGTATAGATAATAAATAGCAACGGTCCAAGAACACTACATAGAGGAACACCTTTTGGTTTCTGCCTATTAGAAATTCATTTAGAATAATGATAAGAGATCCATCAATCAATAAAATCTTAGCTTGTAAACAAATGCTTTATGATTGACAGGGTCAAAGACTACCGCAACATCTAAACCGACCATACATGCCTGTGCCCCCTCAACAAGACCACTCTGCAAAAGTGAATCACAAGTACCAAAATGTCATTCACTCTCAAGATATTTTGTCAGGACATACACACGTAAGCAATTAAACTACCTCCTCACGACTTCATTGGTAAGAGTCATAGTAGGAATAGTAATAATTTGTATCAATAGCATAGATCATCATCACATCAGCATTATTAGCAAAAACGTTCATGGATCACAAAAGAAATACAACGCGTTTCTTATAACAATAGCATAATGTAATCGAAGATCAACCTAGTTCAGTAACTAGAAATTCATACTCTTCACGAACTAAAATTTTGGAGATAACGCTAATTTTTACATAGAAGAAAGTGAAAGATATCCAACGTATATAAAAATCATTGTAGCTTATTCTCCAGTGTTTACGCATTTTAAATGAATTTGGGATACAACAATATTCTCCGAAATAATAAAAGGACATTGTCTGATTTCTCTCTAAGTCCGTAAGCAGAAGGAGCAGCCTTTCAAGGGACCACGAGTGATCACAGAATGCCGCAGGTTGAAAGAAGGTAGAATTCATTCTCCCTGGAACTCTCGTTAATAGTCTTTACATATCATTACGACGTATGTGGAGCCTCCTCGGTTTTTCCTGTCAGTAATAATGACCTCATACCGATCCCCGATTCGTACATCAGGAGGATTTCAGCGGCTGCACTATATTGGTTTCTCCGACACATTAGTTCCCCTTGGCTATTGCCTAAGAATATTTCAGCTTTTCTTTTCGCCAAGTTCGATATGTATGCGTTTACTTTTTTAACCGTGGATAATTTTTGCGGTGAAATAACAGCTCTAAGAAAAGAACCTTCCTATGATATCATTTATATAGAAATTCACATTACGATGTACAAAA
>NC_087201.1:67812236-67819736 GCF_015104395.2 Macrobrachium nipponense
AATAAATCTAATATATATATATATCTCTCTGTATATTTATTAATATAATCTATATATCTATCTATTATTATAATAATCTCTATCTATAATTATATATATAATCTATTATATATATATATATATATATATATTATATCTTATATATATATATATTTATAATATATACACACATATATATATATATATATATATATATATATATATATATATATATAATATTATATATATTTAGACATATACATAATATTATATATATATATATATATATATATATATATATATTATATATATATATATATATATATATCACACATATCCACAGGTGAAAAATAAGAGACAGGGTGTAGGTCCTGACCGGTTTCGGCTCTATTTTCAAGCCATTGACAAAGGACTGATACATAGTATTAGAATTCACGAGTATATATACTACAAAGACAGTACTGACGAACATACACACAACAGTTTGAGACTGCAGATCCACCCACAGGCAGGTGTCAAGGTAGGAGTGGCTTTCAAAAATCATTAGGCTAAAATTTACAATAAATTCTCAAGGGATACTACCGCTTAGGGTACAAGTCCACACCTGACAGGTGTCAGGGAGGCGGGGTTGAACATCTCATTACCACTACTGCCCCCTTTACTGTGTTTACAAATATAATAATCCTATTTTTCATATATCTCTACAGCCAACCTTAAAATTTAAACAGTTTACAAATTTCTTTTGATATTAAAGGATCAAGTTTATACATTCCTTGACTGATGTTCATATTATTATTGTAACTTTCTTTTATAAAACTAGATTCAATGATATTCCTTTCCAATGCATTATTAGAACTCACCAGTAGTGGTAATGAGATGTTCAACCCCGCCTCCCTGACACCTGTCAGGTGTGGACTTGTACCCTAAGCGGTAGTATCCCTTGAGAATTTATTGTAAATTTTAGCCTAATGATTTTTGAAAGCCACTCCTACCTTGACACCTGCCTGTGGGTGGATCTGCAGTCTCAAACTGTTGTGTGTATGTTCGTCAGTACTGTCTTTGTAGTATATATACTCGTGAATTCTAATACTATGTATCAGTCCTTTGTCAATGGCTTGAAAATAAAGCCGAAACCGGTCAGGACCTACACCCTGTCTCTTATTTTTCACCTGTGGATATGTGTGATAAATGAATCACGTGTTTAAAGTGATTATAATTATATATATATATATATATATATATATAGATCTATATATATGATATATATACATATATATAGATATATATATATATATATATATATATGATATATATATATATCTATGCAAAGATATATATCTAGATAGTACAAAAAATGTAAAAACATAGAGCATAGACATAGAAGTATAGATATATAAATCTAAATAATATAGCTCTAGGCAATATATATAAGAGATGATATATATATAGAGATATTAAATATATATTAGATATTAGATATAGAGAGAGATATATATGATGATATACATTAGATGATATAGAGATCTAGAAGAGAATATAACTAGATAGATTATATATATAAATATTAAATATAGATAGTCTATGCAATAGATTAGAGATAGATATAATAGATAGATAGGTATATATATATATATAGTGAATGATAAGATATGTATATAGAGTAGATGGAGATATATATATATATATAGAGATATATATACATATATATATTATATATATATATATTAAATATTAATTTCGATGCATATATATATATATATATATATATATATATATAGTATATATATATTCCGATTATATATAATATATATATATATATAGCGAGATATATATATAGACTAATATATATATAGTATATATAGATATATATAGAAATATATAATGCTATGCAGATATAGATATATATATTAGATCTATATATTATGATAATATAAATATCTATATATATATATATTATACATATATACACACATATATATATAGTATATATATATATATATATAATATAATCTAACGAAATACCGTTACGAGTTCTTTCTAAAAATCCACCTTAAAACTATCTACTCCTATATAAGTGGAGTGATAACCTTTGGAACAGTAAAAATGAAACTCAAACACGAACGGGAAGGACAAAATAAACACTATGTAAATAACTGCCAATAAAAACTAAATTTATATACAAATGGGTGCCACCTTAATTACATAATCACCAGACAGGGAAAGAGTCACACACCTTACGAACAATAAACACCATCTAACAACCGTACCAACAGGAGAGAAAGTTATAGGAGAAGGTGGGAAGACACAAACATACTATAGCGAAAAATCAACATAAATGCACGACAGGTTTAAGAAAGAATTCTTAAACCTACTATAGCTAAAGACAACAATTCCCTACAAGTAACAAGAAACCACAATTACACACTTTCATAATAACAGTTGAAGATTACTAATAAGTAAATAACTCAGACTGGTGATCCAATAAATCAATATGTTGATACTGCATACCAGTGACCTATGGGTCACACACGTAGGGTCAATTTCTCCTGGGCCGATGCACATCAGCAAAAGTCCACCAACAATTATCACGAGGATAATAAAAATATTAATTGTCGCTTCCATTTCTTCACCACTGGATATGTTGGAACAACGAGGCAAAGGCAGAGCAACGGCATACAAAATTATCGTCTCTTACGACATTAACAGACACTTGAGCAGTACATCTCACTCAAACACGGGACCCAATCAAGTTGCAGATAGTACCAATAATGCTTACGGCATCCAAGAACCTTCTGTTGGAGGCCGTTCACAGATTAAAAGTCCTTCGGATGCCGCTGAACACACCGCTCACACTCGCAAATATGGAAACAAGAAAAACACAAACCATTGCGAGAGTCAAAAGATGGTTAACAGTGAACCACCTCCTAAAAGAGGTGATTAAATAAAGTGGAAACCAAAAATGAACAAATCTCAAATGATTATCTGACAATGAGACAAAAAAAAAAACAGAATAAAAAGACTTATGTTAACACCCAACACAAAAAAGCAAAACTGAACAGGGCCTATAAAATGAGCCACTAAATCAATATGACATTATAATATATATATATATATATATATATATATATATATATATATATATATATATATATATATATACATACATACATCACTTCATTTAACAATATCTCTTTAATCTTCTTAATCGCTGGTTGGAGGAAGATTATATCTATAATATCTTAATCTCAAGCTCTTTTTGAGAGCTTCATCATGTTTGTTTTTAATCAAAGCTGATTCTACCTTCTGGATTTTGAATCAACAGTTGCTACTAAAGATTATACGTGACATAATCCAGTTTATTCTGTGATTATGGTTATTATTGTTGTTAATAAAAGCTGAGCTCTGTTGGCCATACCTAACTGAAAGTCTATGTTTTATTAATCTCTTGGGGAGTGATTTACCTCTAAAAGTGATGTGGGATTGTTCACAATTGAGGCAAGGGATTTCGTATAATCCTGTGTCGTTGGGGACTGGCTTTTGATGGATGTTAATCAGGGATTTGGCTAAGGTGGCTAAGGTATTTTGGTAGGCAAAAGCAAAAGAGTTAGAGTTTCCAAGTATCTGTGTCGTATTAATCCTGTCTAGGTGTGGAATTTTTATTTTATTGTTGATTGTTTCTCTAGTCTTGTTTTGAGGGGACAGTGGACTATTATGTTAGCTTCATGGATGGCTTTCTCAATTATATGGTCAGGATACTTTAAAGATGACAACTGCACATGGATTACTATGAGATTCAGGGCCTCTGTAACACGGTTTTTTTTACTTTGCTCCTTGTCAAAGCATCGGATGAAACTGAAAGTTGACATATGCATATTTTACAACCAAACACAAATTTTGTCAGCATTATCAATAACCTAAACCCGATAGTTTTAATTTTTATAGAGTAAAAATTATCTAACTGGCGCCATGGCCAATGATTACCAGCCAAGAGTCGAAAAACATTCATTACGTAAGCAAAGTAAACACCTTTTGACGAAATGTTGCCCCGCCCATCCACTAGACAGAAACTCATTCTCCTTGTTTCATCGGCTCTGAAACCCGAAGACTTTATGAATGTCGGAACGATACATAGATGTGGGTGGGGTATCTTTGCTAGCGTAGTAATACTACTGTAGCAGTAGTGCCGCAACAGTATATGAGTAATATACATGAATTAAACGTTTAGGCCAACTGCTGGGATCCTTGAGGATCATTTAGCACTTCTTACAACTACTCGAGAAATGAGTTTTTATAGCCAGAATTAAATTTTGTAATCCAGCAATGCCCATGATAGCCTTCAGTGTTATCATGAATTATAACGAGGCCAAAGTGGGTGGAGCCTCATGAAGTTATCATTCTGACGATAATTACTGGTGAGGGTTTAAAGCCTAAATACGGTACCGGCTATTTTTTTTTCAGTAAATAGGTACATAGCCAATAAATAAAAATTGCTTGACATTGGATATAGCAGTTATCAAATCAAGCTTGTCTACTATGTTTTTTAAAATTACCAACTATTCCCTACATCTTGTCAATCTGATTGTGACCTATAAAATAGACTGTAATTTCTTAGGAAACTTATTTTGGGAGTTAGACTAATAATCGAAGTGTTTTTGCATTTATTAACAGATTTTGTTGGTTTGTTCATTATGACAATTATCAGTGGAGAGGTTTCAGAGTTCATAAAGGTGTGCTGTTTGCTTGTATTTAAATTTGTTTGTCATTGTTGCCAGAGGTATAGCCTTCGTTACGTATAGCCAATCATCCATCGAGAAAGAGGGAAGAAATGTTGTCATAAGTTACGTAACGAGTGCGTTCGAAACCTTTTCTCTGAGTAAGTTGGCCCGTCTTCAAAAAAAGTCACTTTTACATTGTAAGTACCAAATTTATTCAACCTACGTAATGCAGAATGCAGTCAAAATTTATGTGTACATATATTGTGTATTCTGAATAAGCGTTATATTTATGAAATGCATAGATAAAAAGTTATTGCGAAAAAACCGTGTTACAGAGGCCCTGAATCTCATAGTAGTTCAATTTCCTTTTCCATGAAATCCGGGGAGCAAATGCGTAAGGCTCTTTAGAATAAATTGCTGGCAATACCAATCTTAATAGAAATGTCATAACTAAAATAGTGAATGAGTGTAAAAATGTTGGTTTTCTGGGTATGGTATATTTGTATTCTGTCGTGTCTTTCTCTTCGTGAAGTAAATGAAGAAAATAACTTACATTTAAACCTTTGCTATTAATCGTTAACCATCCTGTTTTATAATCACGATAAAATCTCAACACATATGCAGTCCCACAGCTAAATCTGTTGCAGAACGAGCGAGAATGCCTGGTTACCAGATTAATTTAGCATAATGAGATTCCCACATGGTTACATTAAATAAATTACTCTGGCTTACTAAATTCTAACTCTTGTTTTGACCTATTCCACTTCCGGCAAGCACCGGATAGAAGTAGCAATGAATTTAAGGCGGTTAAAGGATGCTGTCTATCATGCTAATGAACCCTCTCTGTCAACCTTTTGAAGCTTTACCGTCTAATTTCTTGTGGTCCATTTGGTGGCTTTTGTTTACTTATTATTGCAGTTCAAAGTCTTCTAAAAAAATGTTCATTCCTATCATGAGTGTGCTTGATCTGTCTCTCTCTCTCTCTCTCTCTCTCTCTCTCTCTATCTCTCTCTCTATGATATATATATTATATATATATATATATATATATATATATATATATATATATATTACACACACACACACACACACACACACACACACACATATATATATATATATATATATATATATATATATATATATATATATATATATATAATTTATCTGTATTTCAGACAAGACCAGGAAATAAAAATATTGAAAAGATCCCGAGCAACACACCACTTTAAGTGGAATTTCACGTTTTAGCGGATATGACTATGGATCGATGGAGCCGAGCTGTAACCAAGACATTGTTAAAAGGCCCTTTAGCACCCAAACAATTCAACAATAAGTTGAATTGTTTGGGTGCGTAGACTTGGAGGTGTCTAAACAGAAACTAAAGACCTCTATTCATAAACAGTTTGGTGTTGCAAACTAGTTATATCCCCCTAAAACATTAAGAAGAAATCAAAATGATATAAAATGAACGGTCCCACTCAGTGGACCAGACGAGGAACCAATAAAGGAGCTGCAGAACAAACCCTGAATTCAAGAAATCTCGAATTCAAGACTCATCTAGAATAATGGTGAAAGCTTAAAGCTATGCTCATCCTATATTTATGGAAAAGTAAGAACAAAATCTTTACATGAAAGCGATTGTTTTAAAATAATCTTTCGTTCATTACGAAATAAAAAAATTTTACGAGTAGTCAAATGAAAGCCTAAGGCGTCATTCACAACGTAATATTATAAATTTATCATATTTCATAACCATTCATTTAAAACTTTTCTCGTTGCACATCTTTAATGCCAAATTTAAAGACGGGACCAGAAACAAATTATTTCTTTCGCGATTAAATATCTTTTCACCTGTTGAAAATCTTTTAGATTTTAACCTTAACAATGACAGTGAATTCCCAAGGATTCAAATCGTAACATTCTCGAGTGGCAATTCAAATTCAAGTAGTGTATTGATATATATGATACATCAAAAGGAGCTTGTTAGCATGCTAAAAGGCCCACTCTAAAACTCCTCTAACAAGAGAATTTTGAACAGTATGAGGCAGTAATGAGGTCGGAAGTTTTATCTTGTAAATATTTCTTATAACGTGCAGTAAGAATAAATTATCATGGGCAGTTTTATAATTTGGGTAAAACATCTTTCACTGAATTTTGAAACTAGGTGTCATGTTAATATCTAAAGAAAAGAAGATAAAACACTTCTGGCTCATCGCTTAATCGCATTTTCTGTTTATAAATGACACACACACACACTCTCATGGCTGTCTGGAATTAAAATTAATATTCCTGTGAAACATTCACTATGATAACTGACGTCAAACCAGAACGTTTAAAGCGTGTGGCGTCATTCAGTAGCACAGAATGATGAATACAACCATCGAGTCGGTTTTCATGAACTTCTTCATAGATTGTGTAATGGATTAATTTTTGCAGTGTTGCATCAGTAAGTGAATATTTTTTCAGAGAACTTGCAGGATCTTTCCAAAAATCAGTCTCAAATAAAAGCATTTGGAATCATGTTGATGTTAGATTGAGCCAATCTCGCTTATTAGTTATTTTCTATGATCAATTGTAAGTCATGTCATCTACAAAGCATAGCATAGAATCTACTTAGGAAATTGGATAATCTGCACACACGCTTATTTATGGGGTTTGTCCAAGCAATATGGAGTAATTTGAGCCACATGAAGCTGCACTGGCGTATGGAAATAATTCTGAAGTGAACGGATTTTGCACAAGACTGCAATATGTTACCACTCACTACAATTGTTTCATCGATTCAAAGGTAGGTGCTGTAGTT
>NC_087201.1:67822236-67832236 GCF_015104395.2 Macrobrachium nipponense
TTGTGGCTATTACAATTGCATATGTATCTGGTGAAAAAGTGACCGGTAGATCCTACATATATATATATATATATATATATATATATATATATATATATATATATATATATATATATATATCTTCACAATTTGATGGATTTAAATAGTGTCATAATTATTATTATTTATTAGTATTATTATTATTATTATTATTATTATATTATTATTATTATTATTATTATTATTTATTATTATTATTATTATTATTATTATTATATATATTATTATATATTATTACTATATATATATGTATATATATATAATTATATATATATATATATATATATATATATATCTATATATATATATTCACAATTTGGTGGATAAATAGTGTCATTATTATTATATTATTATTATTCTTATTAGGTATTATTGGATTATTAGTATATTATTATTATTAGTATTAGTATTATTATTATTATTAGTAGTTATTAGTCTTAGTATTATATTATTATTATTATTATTAGTATTAGTATTAGTATTAGTATTAGATTAGTTATTATTATTATTATTGATTATTATTATTATTATATTATTATTATTAATATTATATTATTATATATTATATATATATATATATACTATATATTAGATATATCTGTATATATATATATATATATATATATATATATATATACATGTATGTATATTGATATATCTAAATATATATATAGCATATTATATCATATTATATATATATATAATATATAGTCTAATAAAAGGAGCCCATAAAAACACCAAAATATAGAGAAAAAAGTACTATATTTCAGAGACTGCTGTCTCCCTCTTCAGGTAGATGAATGAGAAAAGTTTACAGAAAAGGTGGTATTTATACCAAGAGGTCCATCCACAAACAAGCCAATTTAAGTCACCCCGCTGATAATCTTCCTTTAATCTTCTTAAGTGTTGGTTGAATGAAGACGTTGTCGATCGTATCTGAAATCCATGCTCCTTTTGAAATGTTCATTACCTGCCTCTCTTTTATTAAGGCCGATTCCATCATTTGACTCTTGTACCGGCAGTTGCTGCTATAAATTACACGTGACAAATTCCAGTTTATTCTATGGTTATGTTCATTTATATGGTTGAAAATAGCCGAGTTCTGTTGTCCATACCTAACTGACCGTTTGTGTTGTATTAATCTCTGCGGAAGGGATTTACCTGTAAATCCGATGTAAGATTGGTCACAGTCCTGGCATGGGATTTCGTATACCCCAGAGTCGTTTGGAGATGTCTTTTGTTGGACGTTAATCAGGGATTTGGCTAAGGTGTTTGGGTAAGTAAATACAAAAGGGTTCGATTTTCCGAGGGGGTTGGTTATTCTCTTAATCGTGTCCAGGTGGGGAATTATTATTTTATTGTTGGGTGTATCTCTGGTCTTGTCTTTAAGGGGTCGGTAGAAAATTACGTTTGCTTTGCGAATTGCTTTCTCAATTATATGGCCAGGATATTTTAAAGACGAAAGTTGCTTGCGAATTAGTTCAAATTCTTTTTCCAGGAATTCTGAAATATAGTACTTTTTTCTCTATATTTTGGTGTTTTTATGGGCTCCTTTTATTAGATGGAATTCTGTTGTTACAGAACATTTTTACCAGTAATATATATATATATATATATATATATATATATATGATATATATATATATTATATATATATATATATATATATGATATATATATATGTCAGGCCGTAACGTAATTTTAAAGTAAAATCTCATTGTTTTGCTTTCGCACTGATGGCTTTTATTTTTCTATTGTTTGCCATTTTGTAAAACTAAGCTAAGTTAGGTATTTTGCTGTTTGTTTTACGTTAGTATCTATTTTAGTTAATTGTAGTGTTAATTTGCTTTGGTTGAAAAAAAGCTTAAGTTTTTGAGGCACCATCTATTGAGTGCAGTTTGAAGTGCGGCCTTCCTCAGTGTTTTTGCTTCCTTGCCTAATTTGTAACTCTGTTTATTTTTTCTTTATGGTGACTGGGAGTGTGGTAAGGAGAGGTGACTTGTGACTCTCCCAAAGTATTCTCGAAGCTAGTTCAAGGCCGTTGAGGACTCTGGAGCTGCTGATCTGTCTGCTGTTGTGGATTATACATATATAACGTCCAATTCTGAAGATTTCTCGCTTGTTCTCTTGAGAACAACATCTGTTGTCATTGAGCTGCTTCTTAATGTGAAAGGCAGTTATGCATGTGAAGCTACATGTGGGAGTACGACGTGCAACTGTGATTTAAGTGGCCTACTGGCTTAAATATTGGCGTTGGCAGTTGTGTGTGGTTCTGGCCTCGAGAGCCTTTTTCGTCTTTCATGGATGTATCCACTGTATCAGCACCAGAGTGGCCTTGTTGGAGCAAGTAGGGTGTCTTCTCTCAGGTAAGAGGAACATCCCCTGTATCTTTGGCGAGCCGTAGACTAAAGTGTGTATATCCACCAACGGTTTTGAAGTGCAGTTCTTCTGATGGGAGTGACGTTCTGTGACTGCATTTTTTGAGCGATATATGGACTCGTCTGTATTAGTACTGGTCTGTGTCATAGGACCAATCTGTGTGTATTTTTAGCTACACCTTAAAGAGTGTGTAATTATATGGTCTTCTAAAGTGTTTGATAGTATATTAAGGTTTAGATTGTTATGTCTTAGGTAGGATTATTGTTTCTTTTTGTATGTCCTTCCACTTCTTTCCTTTCTATTTAGTAATAGGTTAGCGTGGTGGGTAAATTTATTTGGGTCCCTTATTAAGATTAAGATTTGGTTTCTTCTCTATGAGTATGGTTTAGCTTTAGTTATAGGTGACTCTCTGAGTTATTTGATGGCCTTTTGTGTTTTGTCTATTTATTACTTTTTGTGAGCCATCTGTGTACGTATATTTATTGTGTAATAAATATTGTGAAATTTTTGCCTGTGTCTTTCTGATTTTCCTCGCTCATACTGATTTGTTTTTGTCACTGGATTTGAGTTTAAAATAAAAGAACCTGTTATGGCTTCCTCCTAAAGGGAGTTCGTAACAAATTTGGCGACCGTGACAGGATCCAGGACAAACTCAGTCTGTGGTGCGAGTGGTCAGACTGTGCTCTGGGTGAGATTTTTCAGTATTTATTTTTGTTGTGCCTCATCACCTTCCTTCTTTTCCTTTTCACTATGGATGATGTAGAGTTTAACCCTGCTGAATATTTAGCTTCTGAGGATTGTGTTAGGTATTTGAGTGCTTTGACTAAAGAAAATTTGAAAGCTTGTGCTAGGTGGTTAGGCATTTCTTTAACAAATAGGGAATTGAAAAGGATGTGTATAAGTTGGTAAAGAATAGGCTGTGTGAACTTAAACAAACTGCTGATGAATTAATTAGTGAAAGCATGAGTGAGTCTGATGTAGAAGGGGCTCCGGGATTGAGTCTTTTTCAGGATCTGCCCCACTGTGGAGTGATTTTTTGAAGGGTACAGCAGTTCTGCCTGATGGTAAAAGTCAGACTGAGCGGGTTCCTCATACTGATAATGTTGGTCCAGCTGTTCCTACTCATTCGGTCAAAGTGGAAAATGAGCCACTAGTAAAAGGATTTCCAGAGCATGTTGGAGCTAAAGAAGTTAGAGTTCGAGGAGTTGGAGAGAATCAGAGCACATGAGAGAGCGATGCTTGGTATGGAGTTAGAGTTGGCCAAGATCCAGCAAGGTAAGAAGTGTGTGAGTACCCCCATCCGTGAAAATACCGGGGAAAAGTTTAGTTTTGGGGATGCTCTAAAACTTGTACCTTGTTTTACTGAGGAGAACGTGCCTGAATTCTTTAAGGCCTTTGAAAGGGTTGCTTCCAGGTTGTCTTGGCCTAGGGAGGTCTGGACAGTGTTGATTCAATGTCGCTTGCTGGGCAAGGCTCAGAAGGTTTATAATGCCATAGAGGAGCAAGTATCTCGGGATTATGAGAAAGTGAAAGCTTTGATATTAAAAGCTTATGATTTGGTTCCTGAGGCCTACAGGCAGAGGTTTAGGAATTTTAACAAAACCCCGAACATGACTTTTGTGGAGTTTGCTCATGTAAAGCAGGAGTATTTTGATGACTGGCTCAAGAGTCGCCAAGTAACTACTTTGGCGGCCTTGAAGGAATTGATATTGATTGAAGATTTTAAGAAATCGTGTGCTAAAGATTTAAGAGTGCATTTAGAAGACTTGAAAGTGACCTCTTTTCCTAGAATTGCTCAGTTGAGTGATGAATATATATTGACCCATAAGGTTGGTACCGAGAACTTCAGGGGTAATTTCCCTGTGATCAAGGGTAACGGGGAGAGTAGAAAGAGAATTTTCTTTAACCAAAATAATTCTAATTTTCAGGCTAACTCTAAAGCAAATTCAAATTTTCAGGTCAAAAATCAACCAATAAGTAATCCCGGTGGTAATTTTGTGAATAGGAATTTTGCAAAAACTGATAATGCTCATCCTAGTCGTACTATAACTAGTAGTGTGGGAAGTAGTAGAACCTGTTACTGGTGTAACAAGACAGGACATACCCAGGTTAAGTGTTTTGCTCGTCAGAATTATTTACAGAGGCAGGCTACTTCTCCCATTGCTTTGGTGAATCAAGTTAAGGGTTCTCAACATTCTGTAGAGAATGAAGAAAATGGTAAAGGTAATAAAGAGAGAGATTCCCCCATGTGACTGTCATTTAATAAGTATATTTGGCCAGGTAAGCTGAGATTTGAGGAGGAAGTTATAAATGTCAAATTTTTGAGGGATACAGGTGCTGCTCGATCTTTATTGTTGAGAAGTAGGTTACCTCTTAACGTGAAGATCGCTAACTATATTATTTTAAGTGGTTTTCCTGACACTGTTGTGTCGGCTCCTGTGGTTGAAGGAGAGATTGACATATTGGGTGTTGTAAAGAATATTAATCTGGCCATTGTTGATAAACTACCTATTCCTGGGATAGATGGTATCCTAGGAAATGACTTATGTAATGTGGAGGGACAAGAATTTTTCCCCATTTTAACCTTAAATAAATTACCAATTGCTGTAACTACTCGCTCCCAGAGAAAAGGGCGTAACCTCTTGATGGACGGAGAGGATTTGCATTTAGACCCTGTACAAGTAGATGTAGCAGTAGGAAGGCTTGAGTCTGTAGGAAGTAGTGATAGTAGTAAGGTAGTTAGAGCATGGAATAGGGCTGATTTTATAAGAGCTCAGCATGATGAATTTGATGTGGAAATAACTGAGGGGGATGATATTTCTAAGCCATGTTTTGTATCAGAGAGAGGATTATTGTATAGATTAAGCCGTTCTGCTCTTATGGAATCTTCTGAGTACCATAAGCAGATTTTAGTGCCTAAACAATTCAGAGACGAATTGCTGCAGTTAGCTCATGAGGATCCTTTCTCGGGACACTTTGGGGTAACAAAAACTTTTAAGAGATTAACCAAGCTATTTTGGTGGCCTAATATGAGAAAGTGTATTAAGCAGTTCTTGCGAACTTGTGAGACGTGCCAGGTCATGGGTAAACCCAATCAGGTATTGCGAAAGGCTCCGTTAAAACCCATCCCTGTAATTGGTGAACCATTTGCAGAGATTGTCATTGATGTTGTTGGTCCTTTACCTAGAACCCAATCGGGATATATGTATTTATTAACTGTGATGGATAGGGCTTCTCGGTTCCCAGAGGCTTTCCTTCTTAGGAAAGTAACGTCAAAAGCTGTCTGGGAGAAGTTAGAAGAATATTTTTGTCGTTATGGGTTACCTTGTACCATTCAATCAGATCGCGGTACTAATTTTACTTCTAAGTACTTTCAGGACAGGTGTGCTGAACTGGCCATTCAGCACATCACCAGTGTCCCATACCATCCCGAAAGTCAAGGGGTTGTGGAAAGGTTCCACCAAACCTTAAAAAGTATAATTGGTAAGTACTGTTACGAAAGGGAGAGTAGTTGGGATAAGGAACTACCTTATGCATTATTTGCATTAAGAACTCACCCAAATGAATCTACTGGTGTTTCTCCTTTCAGATTGGTGTATGGTCATGAGGTTCGAGGACTTTTGGAAGTGTTATTTGAAGTGTTGATTGGGGGACGAAAACAAATTCAAAATTTAAATATATTTTTATCTAATTTGAAAAATAAATTGAGTGGTGCCTGGAAGTTTGCCCAGGATAATTTGCAAGCTTCCCAGGCTAGTATGAAAGCATTCTATGATCGCAAGGCAGTAAGTCGTTCTTTCGAATCTGGAGATCTGGTTCTGGTTTTAAATATGGACTCTGATAGTTTTCTGAAACCCAGATTTAAAGGTCCATGGAAGGTAATAAGAAAGGTGTCTGACGTTAATTATGAATTAGATTCTCCAGGTTCTACTAGAAAGAGTAGAATTTTTCACATTAAAGAAATATGAAGGTAGAAATCCAGATCCATTAAATATTGTTTATGAAATACCATGTCCTCTAGCTACTGTATTTTGTAATGTTGATAACCATGTATCTGAAGAGAATTTATCTGTAGAGAATTTAAAAACTAATGTTGAGATTTTTAATAAGGCTAATGTTTTGTTGGAGCATCTGGATGAAGTCCAGAAGAAAGACATGTTATGCTTGATAAAGTCTTTTCCAGAAGTGTTTAGAGAGATTCCAGGGCTTACTTCATGGCTTGAACATGATATTGAGGTAGGTGACGCTCGTCCAGTAAAGCAGGCTCCTTACCGCCTGAACCCAGAAAAAGCCAAAGTAGTTGAGAAGGAGGTACAGTATATGCTGGACCATGATCTTATTCAACCCAGCTCAAGTCCGTGGAGTTCTCCTATAGTTCTGGTAAAGAAACCTGACGGTAATTATAGAATGTGTGTTGACTACCGTAGAGTTAATCAGGTAACCAAGAGTGATAGTTTCCCTCTTCCCCGGATTGAAGATTTAATAGACCGGATAGGGAATGCCAAGTTTGTAACTAAATTAGACTTATTGAAGGGTTACTGGCAGGTGCCATTGTCTCACAGGGCCCGTGAGATTTCGGCATTTGTCACCCCAAATGGGTTGTATGAATGTAAGGTGATGCCTTTTGGTTTAAAAAATGCAGCTTGTACATTCCAGCGCCTTATGAATAGGGTGATATGCGGGCTGGAGGGTACCGAAATATATATTGACGACTTGGTGGTATACAGTCAGGACTGGAAAACCCATGTTGAAAGGTTAAGAAAACTGCTTCAGGTTTTACAAAAGGCTGGTTTGGTTGTAAATATCAATAAGTGTGAGTTTGGTAAGGCTGTAGTGACCTATCTTGGTCATGAGGTTGGTTTGGGGAAGGTTGCTCCTAAACATGCTAATATTGAGGTTATAGCCAACCTTCCTCGGCCATGTAATGTCCGTGGTGTCCGCAAAATTCTTGGTATGTTAGGGTATTATAGGAGGTTCCTGAAGAATTTTGCTGACATCGCCCAGCCTTTAACTAATCTATTGAAAAAGAACACTTAGTTTGTGTGGAGTACAGAGTGTGAAAAAGCTTTTTCTAATTTGAAATCGGTATTAGTCTCTGAACCAATTCTTAGCTCTCCCAATTTTAATAAACCTTTTATTTTGGCAGTGGATGCCAGTGACGTGGGCATTGGAGGAGTTCTGTTTCAGAGAGATGATGAGGGGGAAATGCACCCTGTATCTTATTTCAGTAAAAAGTTACTCCCGGCTGAAAGAAAATACTCGACCATAGAGAAGGAAGCTTTGGCTCTGGTGAAGAGCGTATCCCATTTTTCTATTTATTTATCCAGTTCTTTCCAGGTTGAAGTGTTGACGGACCATAACCCGCTGGTGTTCATAAATAAGATGAATGGAGCGAATCAAAGGATTCTGCGATGGGCACTTCTCCTTCAGGAATATAACCTGGCCTTCCAACATATAAAAGGAGTGGACAACAAGATCCCCGATGCACTTTCTAGGATGTGAAGTGTTGGCTGTTATGCCATTCCTGATTTTCTAATTTTCTTTTCAGATGGTGTATAGGCTATTAATGTATCCTAAGGTTGTTTTTGCTTATTTTATGTGCAATCCCGGAGTTCCCTGTTTTTTTTTTGGGGGGCCAGTTAGATTAAGTAGTCCTAGTGTGAGTGTTTTTGCTTGTCATGTTTACTTTACCTTATATTTTCGTATTAAGGTTTAAAAAAAAAAAAATTAATTTTCCTGTTTAGTCAAATTTATTTATTTTTTTGTTAAGGGAGGAAGGTGTCAGGCCGTAACGTAATTTTAAAGTAAAATCTCATTGTTTTGCCTTTTCGCACTGATGGCTTTTATTTTTCTATTGTTTGCCATTTTGTAAAACTAAGCTAAGTTAGGTATTTTGCTGTTTGTTTTACGTTAGTATCTATTTTAGTTAATTGTGGTGTTAATTTGCTTTGGTTGAAAAAAAGCTTAAGTTTTTGTGCCGCCATCTATTGAGTGCAGTTTGAAGTGCGGCCTTCCTCAGTGTTTTTGCTTCCTTGCCTAATTTGTAACTCTGTTTATTTTTTCTTTATGGTGACTGGGAGTGTGGTAAGGAGAGGTGACTTGTGACTCTCCCAAAGTATTCTCGAAGCTAGTTCAAGGCCGTTGAGGACTCTGGAGCTGCTGATCTGTCTGCTGTTGTGGATTATACATATATAACGTCCTATTCTGAAGATTTCTCGCTTGTTCTCTTGAGAACAACATCTGTTGTCATTGAGCTGCTTCTTAATGTGAAAGGCAGTTATGCATGTGAAGCTACATGTGGGAGTACGACGTGCAACTGTGATTTAAGTGGCCTACTGGCTTAAATATTGGCGTTGGCAGTTGTGTGTGGTTCTGGCCTCGAGAGCCTTTTTCGTCTTTCATGGATGTATCCACTGTATCAGCACCAGAGTGGCCTTGTTGGAGCAAGTAGGGTGTCTTCTCTCAGGTAAGAGGAACATCCCCTGTATCTTTGGCGAGCCGTAGACTAAAGTGTGTATATCCACCAACGGTTTTGAAGTGCAGTTCTTCTGATGGGAGTGACGTTCTGTGACTGCATTTTTTGAGCGATATATGGACTCGTCTGTATTAGTACTGGTCTGTGTCATAGGACCAATCTGTGTGTATTTTTAGCTACACCTTAAAGAGTGTGTAATTATATGGTCTTCTAAAGTGTTTGATAGTATATTAAGGTTTAGATTGTTATGTCTTAGGTAGGATTATTGTTTCTTTTTGTATGTCCTTCCACTTCTTTCCTTTCTATTTAGTAATAGGTTAGCGTGGTGGGTAAATTTATTTGGGTCCCTTATTAAGATTAAGATTTGGTTTCTTCTCTATGAGTAGGGTTTAGCTTTAGTTATAGGTGACTCTCTGAATTATTTGATGGCCTTTTGTGTTTTGTCTATTTATTACTTTTTGTGAGCCATCAGTGTACGTATATTTATTGTGTAATAAATATTGTGAAATTTTTGCCTGTGTCTTTCTGATTTTCCTCGCTCATACTGATTTGTTTTTGTGTCACTGGATTTGAGTTTAAAATAAAAGAAACCCGTTAGGCTTCCTCCTAAAGGGAGTTCGTAACAATATATATATATATATATATATATATATATATATATATATATATATATATATATATATATATATATATATATATATATATATATATATATATATATATATATATATATATAAATATATACATTTATATATATATATATACATATATATATATATATATATATATATATATATATTATGTATATATATATATATATATATATATAGTATATATATATATATATATATATATATATATATATATATATATATATATTATATATATTTATATATATATATATATATATATATATATATATATATATATATCTATACATCATATATATATATATATATATATATATATATATATATATATATATATATATATCAATATATATATATGCAGAAGCCAGGTACTATGTCGTACCTCTAAGTAAATGGGGATACAATCCACAATGAAGTAAACAAGTGAACAAGACCACAGTTGATGGTCGAAAGCTTT
>NC_087201.1:67837236-67894736 GCF_015104395.2 Macrobrachium nipponense
GACTTTTGTTTTCCTTTGTATATCTTCGGAACCATCGTGAGAAAAGAAGCAAAAGCTTTAATATTATTGGGCAACGACCATGTTTATTTATCTGTGTTTGGATTTCCGGAGTTCCAGCAACTTAACAGCAGGAATTTAGCCAGGAACCCATGGAACTCTTATAGAACTAATAATTCATGATTGCAACACACCTAAGCATCTTCAAGACGTCAACAACTTAGGAAGAAAGCACTTTTTAGTTATTTATTTCTTGTTTTACTTTTAGATTTATTGAGGCGGAATGTGCATGCACTGTGCTGCACTATGAATAAATAAAAAAAGATGATGTAAGCACCAATATACTGAAATCTTCATTATTAACGCAAAGGGTAAGGATGCTGAATTATAAACAGACCATATCTTACATATATTGGAAATATATTATTCAGTTTATGAACGTTCATTATTTGTTTGAAAAGGAGTTAAAGGCTATTTCTGTTGTTCATCACTGAAAAGTGAAATTAGATAAAAGAAAAATAAATCACGGAACAGGTACCTCAATCTTCGAAGCATATTACATATGTCAACGAAAACTTTTAGAGTGTATTATGATACGATTGTGATGGTCTTACTATTGTATTTGACTCCAAATGTTAAAGCAATATAAGTAAAAAGCCACAATAATAATGTATATAAGCGACTGTATTTTTCATAATACAAAAAAAAGTTCAAAACTGGAGCTTTCGATCGTTTGCACAGCGGTGCTATTCAGCCAACTGAATAAAAATACATGTATTTCTGTAAATGACACTGGTAACGAGCATCGTACGAGAGAGGGACAGATATAAAATACGGAGAAACAGCTAATATTATATACAACATAACCGCCATTTCTCAATTTACGCCGAAAGATTGTTCGATGGTTTCCTGGACTGTTACAAAAACTTCGTCAATTGTCTTCTTAAGAAATATATGTATTTTTATACAGTTGGCTTCTGGAGAGGACCGTTCTGCAAACGGTCGAAAGATCCCGTTTGAACCTTTTTTTTTGTATTTTGAAAAGTACAGTCGCTCATATACATTATTGTGGCTTTTTACTTATTATTTCCGGTTCACATTATAGTAACTTCGATATTGAATTCTTTTTTCTATTAAATGAAGTACTTCGTGACATTACGACGAAACATATTGGTCAAAAGTTAAGTAAAGGCGAAGACTAATTTTTGAATTGTCCCAATGCTACAAAAGCAGGCAGTTATTTCATTCGGAAACAAACTATGGCGATTCAGTTTTGAGATGACACCAACATGGTTATGCTAAAATGAACACGAACTTAACACAGACTGATCAAAACGAAGAAGAATTGGATAAGAAATTATAAAAAACAAGTAAAAATTGCGCCGAAGTTTCTTCTGCGGAATCGAGTTTTCTGTTCAACGTATAATGCTATATACAACAATCAACTACGATCGGTAGCGCTTCAGTTGCTTCCCAGATGCGGTAGAGTGAGGGTGCGCCCCACATCTCCGGAAAGCGCTGACA
The DNA here is from genome assembly GCF_015104395.2 of Macrobrachium nipponense. NCBI lineage: Eukaryota > Metazoa > Arthropoda > Malacostraca > Decapoda > Palaemonidae > Macrobrachium > Macrobrachium nipponense. Next base: position 67,838,758 of record NC_087201.1, read on the forward strand.
AGATGCACGATCATGGCTAAATTTAACCTTAAATAAAAAAAAAACACAAAGGCTAGATAGAGGGTTGCCATTTGGTATGTTTGATGATCAAGATATCAATTTGTAGCCCTCTAGCCTCTGTAATATTTTTAGAACTGAGGGTGGACAGAAAAGGGGTCCAATAGGTTTCTTTTACAAAAGACTAGAAATATCCTTACTTTTAAATGAGAAACACCTAGTATTATTAAATAAGTAAATGACGTCATTTATATCAACTGAACATTTTTCCCGTAGCATATTGAGCGAAAATCTGTTTAAAACAAAAGAGATACTTTTATTTTTGGTGATATTCAACTTGTTATTTTGAAAATATTAAATACAATTATTCAGCTTCCACAAAAAGAAAACTTGCTGTTAGGCACAAAAGCAATCGTCAAAACTTGGATGTAGGTTGATCACAAATACGAATTAAATTCCTAAATGTAGTCAAATGAAAAATTATAGGATCCCAGTTTTATTTCTACATCGTACAATTTATTTTGCTCGGTGCTGTCGTTTTGGTTTCTGAATAATTCCTCTCTCTCTCTCTCTCTCTCTCTCTCTCTCTCTCTCTCTCTGTAAGTAGTATTTATTATTTAGATGAGAAAGTAAACAATAATAAAACTCTTTCACCGTAGCACATAAAAATTTTATGTTTCTCTCTCTTTTTTTGTTAAATAATACAATCGCCTGTTAAGCAACCACGACTTCTAACCAGAACTATCATTTTTTTATCGCTTTCAAATTAGGGTTATATAACCAAGCAAGAAATTGGAACTTTAATATGATTTACAAAAATTTAACACTGTAAAAATTATTAACATACTACGCTTACTTAATCAATTTAGTTATTATATGTCAGAAAATGCAAATGATTTTGTTATTTCATGTCCAGTGACATGTTATTGAAACCATTCAGTTTCTTTAAGAACAATTTAACTTTTTCAGTTGTTAAGCCTTTGCGATTTCTGGATGTCGCTAAACCAGAGCTAGAATAATATTAACTGAAATATTTTAGTTGTAATAGAAAAAAGGATAGATGACAAAAACGTTCATGACCTAGAGAGTACCAGTACTTTGTAGTGGGTTAGGTGTAAGTCAGCCAGTAGTAATGGGTCATTGTCATTCTGCCCCAGGCGTAAAGCCCACTCAAGATAATCACTGTGGATAATAACTTTGAGACTCAAAAGCTCGCCACTTCTCCGCTGGGTCATTTAAAGGGCAATACGTCTCCTGTCAAAGGTCACAGACTTTAGAAATGTGGAATAGGGAGCTAAGGTTAGTTCAAGGGGATGCCCCCACTGGCTCTCATTCTCCTCGAGGGTCAGGTAGATTGCATTAGCTCTTATCTCCAATGCCGGATCTTTTCCTTTTGCTGATATTTCTGTCTACTATTGTAGGATAAATTTCGGCTGGTACAGTCGACAAGAATAGTGAAGATACAGATATCTTAAATCTTCGGACACATATTGCTCAAAATGCCAGACCTGGCAACTCTTGAAAGGGAACGGAGCTTCAAAATCATTGCATTTGTTGCTATTTAGATTTCCATTAACTTTACACCCTAAAGATTCTGTAGAAGTCATATAATCATTTATACTTGAATGTAGTAACAGGATCTATATTATTCGTTAATGTTGGTTTGGTAACGTCAGTTCAGAGTACAATATCGATCATCCTTTTTCAAAACCTACTGTGAAACCTTACATATAAGTAATGTAAGGCACTAAACTGACGTAAAATGCATGCGCAATTAAAGACGGATCTTAAAAAATGAGAGAAAATGTTTTAAAATTTGGGCAGTACTTGTGGAAATGGTGAGGAACAATACAGTAAAAAATGAAATATTATGACGAGAGAGAGAGAGAGAGAGAGAGAGAGAGAGAGAGAGAGAGAGAGAGAGAGAGCATAGGCCTGTCGACAGAGATACTTAATTCATTATATTTACTTTGAGAGATTGAGTGACGATATTTTTTCAAATGTGTTTCAAAAGTGGGGAGAGAGAGGAGAGAGATGTGGTGATGGGGAAAGAAACTTGGAAGAGTGAGAGAGTACAAGAGAGAGAGAGCGCGCACAAGCATAGGCCTATCTATAGAGATAATTAATTATATTTACTTTGAGAGATTGAGTGATAATATTTTTTCAAATGTTTCAAAAGTGAGAGAGAGAGAGAGAGAGAGAGAGAGAGAGAGAGAGAGAGAGAGAGAGAGAGAGAGAGAGAGAGAGAGAGCAAAATCTGCAAACGTGAAAGCATAGGCCTACTTATAATTACTTGATTTCATTATATTTTCTTTGGGAGATTGATTGGTGATATATATTTTTAATGTACGTTTTAGAAGTGGAGAGAGAGAGAGAGAGAGAGAGAGAGAGAGAGAGAGAGAGAGAGAATTATAGTAGTGGTAACGGACTTGTGATGGTTGAAGGCAGAAGAAAGAGCGGTGAGTCGGTGCACAGATACCTGGGAAAAAGGGTGATATGGCTGCTAAGATCGTGCTGCACTGTGCTAGATAAAATCTGAAGGACCATAGTATTCAAGTTAATTCTCGAAGATATTCATAGACTAATCTTGTTTTCATTCGACAGTTGCCGTAACATTCAAAGACAGTAAAAAGTCGTGGAAAATTTCAAACACAGGCTGCGGTCATTCTTGCTCTCTTGATATAGTCTGTACTTTTGACAATCGGTTTTCATCCACAAATCATTCACGACAAAAGCCGTGTTGAGTAAAAATATTTATTACCCCAAGTAACTCATTATGTATTGCACAGACAATTAAAGTTTTATATCGTGCGAAAAATGCTGATGTGTTGGGAGATCTTTCAACCTCGGGGCAAAGTAATGTAGTCGTGTAGGCTAACTACGAACTGCTTTGTAATGGGAGCATAGGAAAAATCTTTGAGCTGACATGCTACTTTAACCTTAGTAAAGATTTATTTTTAAAGACAGTAGGTTTGTAAACAGCACGTAGCATTCGATCCATGTCAACGTCAAAGTAATCAAAGTGTGAAATCCGTTACGTAAGCCAATATCCAGTGGCCTGCACTTTCCCGCTCGAAGTTCTAGGGATCCTCCTCACATCATAGAAAACGCTCTTGCGGATGCAACTAGATTTGCTCAACCTAACTGAGCCGTCGCAACATTGACTGAACGGTTTTGTTTTGCATTTTTAACTTATATGATATAGTTTGCAATGTATTTTCATATTCTAGAGTAAATTTAGAGAGATTATGTCTTTTTAGTAAAAACATACGGGGAATTCGATGAACGAAAGCTGATGAAAACTGTATCTTCACTTTTCTTGTCGATACATAGGGGACCTTATATTCACTACAAGCGAGACGTTTGAGATACCTCCATCATCCACTCAAAACAAAACTAATAGCCTGTCCGTTTGCTGATGCCGTTTGCACATTTCTCCGTTGCAAAGCAGCACAGACTCTGACGGCAGGTAGATTCTCGAAGTCCTGAGGAAATAAGACAATTAAGTGCTTTTATTATTTCTTTTTGCCTTCGTCATAAGTGAAGAAAAATAAAATCTTGTAAATCTTTAAGCAAAATATCGGGATACGTCATGGTCTTCCCACACCACTGTAAACCGTCATAAACACCTGTCCAGCTTCGCGCAAACATCACAAACCTGTGAAGGAAGTCAGTGACTCTCATTTTCATGGTGTTATGTTTTACGATTTTTTCGGATTATTGAAAAATTATTTGCTCTCACTTTCACGATAAATTGATTTTACTTTTTACAGTTTTCCTCCTCGTATGTTATTAAACTAGGTATTAGTTTAAGCAATCTCTTGATACTGTATCAAAAATACGAAATGTGAATGTTTATGCATATTAATATGCCCTTAGATGCTTATAAGCACTTCAAAATCTATTATTTTTTAATAAAACTGAGTTTATAGTTGTCGAGGTCACCTGTCATGATCATATTAAGGTTTTATAATATATTAGCTTCCATGGACAGGCATAAAAATGTTTGCGAAATTTTTTTTTTATGAAAATACAAAAAACAATCTTTTTGAACTCACGTTAGAATGGGTCCATGCGAAATTACTTTCTTATGAAACCATCGTATTTTGCTTTTATGTTGATTTATATTGTAATTTATTTGGATTTCGGTGCCATGAGCTTCATCTCACATTTTAAATTTATTCTCCATCATCAGCTTGTTTTTAATTAGATAACCATTATGTTTCTGTGAACTTGTTTTAAATTGAATAATCATTATAATGTTTCTGTGAACGTGTTTTTAATTAAACAACATTCATAATGTTTTATTTTTTGTGAACTATTCAAATAACCATTAGAATGTTTCCGTGAACTTTTTAATTAAATAACTATTATAATGTTTTCTGTGAAATTTGTTTTTAATTGAATAACCCCTATACTGTTTCTGTGAACTTGTTTTAAATTAAATAACCCCTATAATGTTTTTGTGAATTTATTTTTAATAAAATAACCATTATAATGTTTCTGTGAACTTGTTTTTAATCAAATAACCACTATAATGTTCCTGTGGACTTTCTTCCCTGTTATTCTGTTTAATTACCTGGAACATACCGATTCACTGAGGTGTTTATTAATGTTCAGGAGGGAGGATTACAACGGAAGCATCTGTCGTTATTACGCCATTAAGAAATACTTTATGGAAAATAGCTTTTCTCATAGGCATATACAATGGAAAATCAGCAAGGTCTATGCTAAACACTTCGTTGTCATTTTCTGTCAAATATTAACTGCCTGGAAGTTCCAGGTATCGCGGTCGTTTCATTCCTCCTCCGCCAATCCAATTCCCCTCTATAGCTTCTCAAACTTCCACCCACATCTCCGTTATTCATCTTGGCCTGACTGCGGTTGAGAAATTCAGTTCTTTGATACATTAGGAAGTCTCTTCAGCAATAAAAAAGAAAAAAAATAGCTAATGGATTTGTACCCCTCAATGGAGATCTTAGAATAGTTTGAGTTGATCAAGGTATTATTCAAATTAGGAAAATTGGATCCATTTGGACTGTCAAGGGTAGGAAGTACTTAAAACTCTGTCTATAACCATCTCTGTAGTTTTCTTGGTTAGTGTCCCTTGTCTGATTCTCGAACAAGACAAGGACGGAGGAATGGGTGAGTTCCTTCAAAACCAATTTGCTAAAGTTAAACTAAGCAATATCTGCTTACTTGTTAATCGATTGCTGTGCGCCTAGAGAGAGAGAGAGAGAGAGAGAGAGAGAGAGAGAGAGAGAGAGAGAAAGCGCACAAGCAAAGGGGGGGGGGGGGGGGGGGGGGGGGGGGGGGGGGGTTCCCTCGATCAGGTGTCCTTACCCGACAGGAATGGAACAATTCATATCCTGTCTATCTACCTATATCAGTAACCTTATAATTTAGTTGATTTACTGTTGAAAAGTGATTGACGTGATATAAATTACTAGTTATTAGTTATTATAAAATGTAACGAATGGAGAGTGAGGACTGCAAAGAGAAAAATACTTCGGTGATTGATGAGGTTCCAGCAGCGACAGTATAAAGAAATTCCTTTGGTATTTAAAAAAAATATGATTAGATTTAAATGATGTATCTATATAGGGCCATTAAAAATGCAACTAAGGGTAATAAGTGAGAGGGTAAAGTGATTAGTATCATTAAGATACAGGGTAGAGTACGTAAGAAATGTTTAAATTTTGCATTTATATATCAATTGCGTATTTTCCAGATGACCTTATGTTTATAAGAACTTACTTAAACGTCTTTCTTGGCCACCTATAAAAAGTATTTGACTTTTCATTAGGATAACAAAGTGGCATTGCATATATTGAAATAGTCATTTAACTTTGGATAAGTTGAAATTTTCATGCATGTCTCATTTCTCATTTTTTAGTTTTCTGTAAAAGAAAACCATTGGGTCGGCTTTGTCTGTCCGTCCGTCCGCCCTCAAATCTAAAAAACTACTAAGGCCAGAGGAATCCAAATTGGTATTTAGACCATTCACCATCCAATCACCAAACATACCAAATTGCACCTCTCTAGCCTCAGTCATTTTGATTTTATTTAAGGGCAAGGTTAGCTATGGATCATGCATCTGGTCAGCGCTCTCCTTAGCCATGGGATGTCCCCTCACTCTAACGTATCTGGTGAGCAATTGCAGCGCTGCCGGTCATAGATGATGGTTTTATATGGAATTATACGCTGTACAGAAAACTCGACTGACCCGAAGAAACTTCGGCGCATTTCGTACTTGTTTTCAATGTATTCATTTTCCCCTGTCTGCTGATCATTTTGTCTTCTTGTTCCGCTGCCTTACTGTGCGTTGGCGAGAAACCTCTTCACTATGATGCAAATAATGTGTCAAGTGAGATGATTAATACAGATACATGAAGGAACATTCACCAACAGGAAAATGTTACAGCAGCTACATTTGATGTTCAACAAGCAGCACAGAAATTCTCCTGAAGTTGAAATTCTAACTACCGGACTAAAAAAAGGAAAGAAAGAATGAAAGAAAGAAAGAATGAAAGGAAATTCCCTCTATATCCCAATAATCCTTGAAAGGAAGTAGCTGTTATGGCCTGACACGATTCTCGCAGTGTCTCCAAGCCCAGTGTGACTATTATCGCCAGATAAGACTTCACACCTTAGTGACGATCTGAGTTCCCCTTTAACGGTGTTATCCCTCTTCTCTTATCCGTATTGTTGCTCTCGTCGCTCTCCGTGTAATTTAGGCTTGTCACCAGAATCATTTATTCTTGATGACGTGCGCACGATCTCCATAAAGCGGGCAGAATTTTCATGCGGAAACTTAGAATGTAAGCCATTGTCAATAGGGAATAAAGACTACTTCAACGTATGAACAAGTGAGGCTTTAGAAATAATCTTTCTTTCTCTCAATAGCATGACAAGCAGTCGCAGCTGACCGAGGGCTCGAGTTCCCTGGTAATCAGCAGTTTTACCATCTTTTCGGCTGACTAAAATGAACGCGAATTGGTAATAATCCATAAATTGTTGCCGAAAAGCTATTTTTTCAAACTTGAAATGGGAAATAAAAAAAATGCATAGTAGTTATTTATCTACTAAACCTCAACAAACTTTCATTATATATTACTGTTATTTTTCCCAGTCGTCTCTAAACTTCAAATATTTACTTAGACGACTGCAGCAGAAAGTCAACCCAGTGTTTGCAGAGCTCTCTAGAATTTACTCATTTCTTTCAGGATCTCTTCTAATCAAGAGAGAAGCTAGTCAAAAATGTACAGCAAGGTCTATAGGCCTTGATGTACCGTATACGAATTTGGCCACTTGATAGTTTCTGACGAATGGCCCGCCCTGCTGAATGAGGATCACCATCGGTTTCTATATTTTGACACACTGCCGCCATTTTCATCATCCTTGGGCCATTTAAAAGAGAGTCTTTTACACGGCACCAAGAGTACTGGTTCTTTTTTTAGGTGATGGGCCTGATTAACCGATCCTGTGCCGGGATCAAACGCAGGACCTTTAAGCTCTCTCTCTCTCTCTATATGTATATATATATATATATATTCTCTCTCTCTCTCTCTCTCTCTCTCTCTCTCTCTCTCTCTCTATATATATATATATATATATATATATATATATATATATATATATATATATAGAGAGAGAGAGAGAGAGAGAGAAGAGAGAGAGAGAGAGCGAGAGGCCTTACAGACCTTACATCTTGTTCGGGTTGCCCCAGCTCCCTCAGTGTGAGGCACCTCTAATGTTTAACAGAGAGTTGCTAGTGCATCTTCCAATCTTGGATGGTCTGGGATTCAGCTTAGATATTTGTCGGGCTTATTCTTAAACACATCTACGCTCACTCCTGATATATTCCTCAGATGAGCTGGCAACGCATTGAATAGACACTGCATTGTCGATCCTGGTGCGTAGTGGAATAATGTCTTGTGTGCTTTCCTTATTTTTCCTGGTATAGTTTTGGGCACTATTAATCTACCTCTGCTTGCTCTTTCTGATATTTTTTAGCTTCATGATGTTTTCGGCAATTCCTTCTATCTGTTGCCATGCCTGAATTATCATGTAGCGTTCTCTTCTCCTTTCTAGACTATATAATTTTAAAGACTGCAGTCTTTCCCAGTAGTCAAGATCCATAACTTCTTCTATTCCAGCTGTTTGTGCAATATCCTTTTGATAGTGTGGGTACCATAACATATTGCAATAATCATGTGGACTATGAACATACGTTTTATAAACCATAATCATGTGTTCAACTTTTCTTGTTTTGAAGTGCCGTAACAACATTCCCATTTTTGCTTTACATTTTGCCAATAGAATTGCTATTTGATCATTGCATAACATGTTCCTATTCAACATCACACCAAGGTCTTTAACTGCTTCCTTATTTGTGATTGTCTCATTATTAAGTCCCCTATATGCATATAGCTTTCCTTCTCTATCTCCATACTTTATTGATTCAAATTTATCAGAGTTAAATACCATCCAATTTACCTCTGGCCAATCATATACTTTGTTAAGGTCTCTTTGTAGCGCGTTCCTATCTTCTTCACAAGTAATTTCTCTACTTATTCTTGTGACATCGGCGAAACTACTCACTACCGAGTCCTTAACATTACTGTCTATGTCTGCAATCATAATAACAAACAGTAATGCAGCTAACACCGTACCTTCCGGCACACTGGATATTACCTTAGCTTCATCCGAGAGAGAGAGAGAGAGAGAGAGACTGAGAAGAGAGTTAGAGAAACGGTTTGGGAAGGGAAGGTAAGGAGGAGGACAACCACCCTTAAGAGGGAGAGAGAGAGAGAGAGAGAGAGAGAGAGAGAGAGAGAGAGAGAGAGAGAGAGAGAAAGTAGATTAACAGCATTCTTTGAATACTTGCTTTTAACCTCTTATTTGTCACTATCAAAGTAAACGAATGCGCTTTCAGTTTAGATAACTTTATCTTAATGACTAAAGATGAGGAATGTTCATAATTTCGCACGAAAAAAACTTATTTGTAAAGAATAATGTTGCTTTTTATACTTACAATATTAAGAAAACTAAAATGCATGACCAACGTAAGAATAACACTTGTAAGTAATAAAAGGTCATGTAAATGTAACAATGAAACTAATCCAAATATGGTCTGTCAGAGATCTAGATGACACTGAAAAATTAGATTCGACTCAGAGAGAGAAGTAGCAATGGGAAAATCTGTGCTTTGTAGAACATGCATAAAAAGGAAATTCGTTAATCTTAACAATAAGGGTAATTAAGGATTCTTTTAGGGGGTTTCAAAAGAAAAAAAAGAGCCTCAGTAGCGTGGTCGTTATTGTCTGGCCTGCCACCTCGGTGGCCATGAGTTCGATTCTCGGGCATTCCATTGAGGTGTGAGAGATGTGTATTTCTGGTGATAGAAGTTCACTCTCGACGTGGCTCGGAAGTCACGTAAAGCCGTTGGTCCCGTTGCTTAATAACCACCGGTTCCATACAACGTAAAAACACCATACAAACAAACAAACGAAAAAGTGCCCGTACACAGCCGCCCCCCCCACTCCTTGAAAACCCGGTAATCCCATTACTTTTATTACTCTGACTGATAATATAATATAGCGGATAGGATGCAGCGACCATTTAAGGTACGGCCTGAAAATGAACGAACTAAAGATAGTTAAAAATTTATCTTCATCCAAAATAAAGAAATCCATTTATTTCCGTGTAAGAAACCGAGCAGACAAATCGCCTGAAAGAAAAATGCCAACACCGAGGCATTCATTCTTTATTGGCTCAGATTTGTTGCCCCCGCATCCCTGGAAGACACATGTTTAATAGTAGTGTTGCGAACGTTGTGTCTAACGGCAGTTTCCTGTTAACTGGATGGAATATGATTACATCATATTCTCAACATCGTATTTCTCATGAATATATAAGGAGTAAGATATAAAAGGTTTTAAATTTTTGAATGATGGTAATTTAGTCAGTTACAAAAATAGTTTGAACAAATTAGTAATGTTTGACTTTAGAATAAGCGATATACGAGTATTCATGACTTCAGTATCTTTTTATTTCATATCTGACAGGAAAAAGTCTGTTAGCAGTGACAATTTATGAAGTCTATAAATTATTACGGACTTCGGAGTTAACTGGTTTTAATTTAACCTTATACTTTTGGTATAAGAACAACGACGCCAAAAGGCAATTTGGATTTAGAAAAAAAAAGCGTCAAGTGTTTAGAAAAGAAACAGGTATTTACAAAAACAAAATTAAATCACAGGTACAGACAACTCAGTAAATAAACCACATAAATGGCTTGAAAGTATGAAAATGATAAAATCTCCAACTTAGATTTGATTAAAAAGGCGAAGTTATATTATTGCATAATCAGGAAAAGGCATTCTAAAATTCTGTCCTTTCTTCTTGGACTACTTGAACAGTGAGACTGTGAAGATTGTTGCATATGAGGATATATATAATATGTATTAGAAGCTATAATAAGAAAACCACCATTTTTCATCCTTGCCAGTTAGTAGGTCATGCTGAAAGGAGAGGGGAGGTATTGCTAATAAGAGGTTGTATTTCAGGAAGGTCAGAGAAGAGGTCAATGAATTATGAATTACTTACTGTTGTTGGTTTCCGATTCATTATAATGTTTTAAGATGAAGAAGCCTCTTGCAGTTCCCTAAGATCAGGAAAAAGATATTATACAAGCGCACAATTACACTGATTATATATACGTATTTATATATATATATATATATCTATATATATATATTATATATATATGGTATATATATATATATATATATATGATATATATATATATATATTATATATATATATATATATATATATATCTACGTATGTCTACATATATATAATATATATATATATATATATATGTATATATATATATCTATATATATATATATATATATATATATATATATTATAAAATATATCTACATATATATATATATATATATATATATATATATTATATATATATTATATATATATATATGTGTGTGTGTGTGTGTGTGTGTGTGTGTGTGAGTGTGTGTCTCTTTGCTTTACCATGGAATTAGAATCACAGACCTCGGTCATACAGATGAAGTAAATACATTGAGAGAGAGAGAGAGAGAGAGAGAGAGAGAGAGAGAGAGAGAGAGAGCGAGAGAGAGAGAGACGAAAGTAAACACGTCCATATTCATTATTTCTCGCTTCGAAGAGAGTGACAAAGAAAGCCTTTGAAATCCGTTCACAAAAAAAAAAAAAAAAAAAAATCCGAAAGGCCAGGCGGAAAAGGAAAATGCTAGGAAAGTATTCGCTGGTCAGATACGTGACACTTTTCTATACCATTGGCATTTCCATATTAAGAATCACATCGCAAGGAAAATTTCCGAAACAAATCTCTCCTGAATTACGATAAGACCACTTTTCTAAAAATTGATTCAAACCCAGTAATGGTGCGAGCATTCAGTTAATTCGCAGTGCAAAAGTTCTTTACTGTCGACTGAAGCGCTTCCACATAGTATACGTTCTCTGTCTGTCTGTCTGTCTCCTAATAAAACTTATTCAACCAGCTGATGTCTTTGGAATATATATATATATATATATATAATATATATATATATATCAATATATATATATATATATATATATATAAATATATATATATATATATATATATGTGTATGTATATATATATATATATATATATATATATGATAAAATGAGCCCATAAAATGCCTAAAAGTAGAAAGTAATTACTATATTTCAAAGACCAAATTATCTCTCTCTGAAGAGAGATGGTTTGGTCTCTGAAATACATTATTTACTTTCTACATATTTGGGTTTTATGGGCTCCATTTATTAGAAGGAATTCTGTTTCAAAAAAATATTTCACATTCATACACACACATACACATACACACACACACACAATTATATTTATTCTTTCCTGACAGAATTCCATTTTGTTCTTCAGGTTATTATGAAAAATTTCTCACAAAGATGAATTAGCTTAATTTCCTACGTTATTTTCGATCATCTCACTTTAAGTGAATATGATTTTTTTACTGTCAGTAAAAAGCCACAATAATGTATGTGAGCGACCATTTGTACAACGATTCTTTTTTAAGTTTTTTTTTTTTTGTATTTTGAAAAATACAGCAGCTCATGTACATTATTGTGGCGTTTTACTTATCATTTCCGGTCACAGTATAGTAATGCACCATAGATGATTTTTAAGATGATTTTTTATATCCACCTGTGACCTACATGAGTGCAGATTATGAAAATAACCGCCAATTCGACAGAATCACCTCGGACCACGGCACCTTCATTCTGCATTATCAGATAGTAACTAATGATGACAAAAGTACGGCAGACCTAAACGACAGTAAGTGGATATGCATAATCTATTCCAATTCAAGCTATGTATTTCACATGCTTGAAAATGTATGTGAATTTGCATTTCAAATGACACGGTAGGATGTTACTCTTTAAGATGCTTCCTAACACTAGTTGTTCGTCTTATCCTCATGAAATCTGACGAGAAAGTAACCCCGTCGTCCCTGGCTTTTGTAAATAACATCATAATAATATAGGAGTTTCAAGACTGCAATTACACAACCGCCGAATATCTTGACAAATAGCAATTTAAAGTAATAAGTATGATTTTACTTGCCTCTTAATTCCCACTAATATGGAGGAGTTAAATGAAGATCAGTCCTTTTTATTTTTCTTTATTTTTTATTGATCTCTTTTTCTGTAAGTTCATTTAGTTACATCTCGTCAATTGCATTGCTTATTTTTCATGCTGTTATTTTCACGCTGTCATGCTGTCTACCATTAAAAACTAAGTACTAAATACGCACTAAACAACCATGTAGAGCATATGAGTTATATTGAAAATACATATGAATAAAAGTTACTTGAGCACTTGTTATTCATTTCTTTTTTCACAGGACAAAAGTTTTCAGTTGTTAAAAAATGGCCATTTAGTTTTAGGGACAAATAGCTTTCCAAATAAAAATAAAGCTGAGGAAAAGTACCTACTTGTTTATTCATAGGTCATGTGAACTAGCAATAACGACACCAAAAAAAAAAAAAAAAAAAAAAAAGGGAATGTGTCGTCCTGTTTTCTTATATTTCCAACTGATGAAAGGGGCTGACACATAGTTGATGATTATGTTACTGAAACTTCGTTATATTTCAAGTATGCCAATGAAAAAGTGATGACATTTAGTCAACAAACATTTTATAAATATTTGTCAGAATTGTTATACGCGATGTATATTAAGAAAATAGTAACGGTAGAGCAATAAGGGTTTCGCTTTTCCCTCTTCTGCGCAACTGGTGTTTTCTTTAATCTAATCCCCCTAAAAAATAAAATAAAATAAACAATAATATCCGGCCATGAAAGACAGCTTTTGACCACCGCAAGGTCGAGATTGGTGGACTTTTGCCCTGTAGTACTTCTGTTCATCCATCGATTTCATTCCATTTCGTTTCTGGTGTTTAGAGAGACAAATCACTTTCCACATCCAGTGAAGTTAAAAAGAAATTTTATGTACGAGTTTTCAGTTAGGGCATTAAACTAAATCGATAAAACGAGCAAAGAAAAGAAGAGACTTTGATGATAATAATAATAATAATAATAATAATAATAATAATAATAATAATAATAATAATAATAATAATGGATAGACTATAAGAAAGCCTTCGACACGATACCACACACATGGCTAATGGAACGCCTGAAAATATATGAGGCAGAGGAAAACACCATCAGCTTCCTAAAAAATTCAAAGCGCAACTGGAATACAAATTATACAATAATTACAAGCTCTGGAATAAGATTAGCAGAGGTTAATATCAGGAGAGGGACCTTCCAGGGCGACTCACTGTCCCAACTACTCTTCGTAGTAGCGATGATTCCCATGACAAAAGTACTGCAGAAGATGGATGTAGGGTACCAATTCAAGAAAGGAGGCAACAGAATTAACCACATATGTTCATGGACGACATCAAGCTGTATGGTAAGAGCATCAAGGAAACAAATACCTTAACCAGACTGTCAGTATTATATCTGGGAACATCAAGATGGGGTTTGGAACATACAGAAAGGCAAAGTAACAAGGACTGAAGGGAATAGCATCAAACACATAGATGAGACAGGATCAGGAAAGAATACATGCAGAGAATCAAGGCGATACTCAAGTCAAAACTCAGTGGCGGAAATATGATAAAAGCCATAAACACTTGGGGCAGTGCCAGTAATCAGATACAGCGCAGGAGTAGTGGACTGAACGAAGGCTGAACTCCACTGCATAGACCAGAAAACTAGGAAACATATGACAATACACAAAAACTACACCCAGGAGCAAATACCGACAGACTATACATAACAGAAAAGGAAGGAGGGAGTGGACTACTAAGCATAGAGGACTGAGTCAACATCGATAGCAGAGCACTGGGGCAATATCTGAAAACCAGTGAAGTTGAGTGGCTAAGGAGTGCATGGGAAGAAGGACTGATAAAAGTAGACGGAGACCCAGAAATATACAGAGTCAAGAGAATGACAAACAGAATGGAAGAATGCCACAACAAACCAATGTACGAAAAGTGCATGAGACTGACTAAAGAACTAGCCAGCGATGAAACATGGTAATGGCTACCGAGGGCAGAAATCAAGAAGGAAACAGAAGGAATGCTAACAACGGCACAAGATCAGGCCCTAAGAACCAGATATGTTCAGAGAACGATGGATGGAGATAACATCTCACCCATATCCAGGAGTGCAATGTGATAAACAAGACCATAAACCACATAGTAAGCGAATGCCCGGCACTTGCGCAGGACCAGTACAAAAAAAAGGCATGATTCAGTAGCAATACCCCTCCAATGCAGCCTGTGCAAGACACACCAGGTAGCTTGCAGTAATAAGTGGTACGAACACCAACCTAAGGGAATGATAGAAAACGATCAGGCAAAGATCCTCTGCGACTATGGTATCCGAACAGATAGGGTGATACATGCATGACGTTGTTTGACAAAACCAAGAAAAAAGTATCACTCATCGATGTCTGAATACCATGGGACACCAGAGTTGAATGAAGAAAGAGAGGGAAAAAATGGACAAGTATCAAGATCTGAAAATAGAAATAAGAAGGATATGGGATATGCCAGTGGAAATCGTACCCATAATCATAGGAGCACTAGGCACGATCCCAAGATCACTGAAAAGGAATCTAGAAAAACTAGAGGCTGAAGTAGCTCCAGGACTCATGCAGAAGAGTGTGATCCTAGAAACGGCACACTAGTAAGAAAAGTGATGGACTCCTAAGGAGGTAGGATGCAACCCGGAACCCCACACTATATAAAAACCACCCAGTGAATAGGATGACTGTGATCGAAAAAAAATAATAATAATGACAAAATAAAGAAAATCGCAAACTGTTTTGTTTCCTATTTAAATATACGTGTATAGTTGAATTTGGTTAAGGGCGGAATCGCCGGCATGAATGTGCAAATTTCTTTTCATACAATTTCCAATAACTATTTCTC
Source organism: Macrobrachium nipponense (assembly GCF_015104395.2). Taxonomy (NCBI): domain Eukaryota; kingdom Metazoa; phylum Arthropoda; class Malacostraca; order Decapoda; family Palaemonidae; genus Macrobrachium; species Macrobrachium nipponense. Next base: position 67,854,316 of record NC_087201.1, read on the forward strand.
TCAAACAGTGAAATGAAATAAAAACTGGTTCTGTCAATTTTTATTTAAGCTGTCTTAAAGCATCCAAGGATTGAACTCACGGATATAATTCACGATCTTCGCTAGTTGCTCCATCTGCATACAGACAAAATTATTTTATGCGCCGTTACGAATGAATACACACACACACACACACACACACACACACACACACACACATATATATAATATATATATATATATATATATATATATATATATATATATATATATATATATACACGTGTTTCTATTTCTTATTAATCTATGCTTCCTTGGATTTCTTTATTTTCATATATGTATATACCTATATATAAACACACACTATAAATACATATATATGTATGTATACTTCTGCAGTGTACATAATTTCAAGACGAAATGTTTCTCTTTTCCCTGTCCTATCCGTCCCACTGCTGTCTAATTTCCTTTCATTTTGACATAGGAGTATCTTATCCTCTCTCCTCTTCCTTCGCATGTTCGTTTTTCTTGTAAGTTCTACATACAGAAATGGTATATTAAAATGTGATAAACTACTGTAAGCCTTTTTGATCTCATAACTTAATCTAGGTATTTAAGTTCTATATCTCTGGTTAATCTGGCATTAATTGGTGCGGGAGAAATAAATTTCATTTTTGACCACCTGCGCTTCTTTTCATTGTCCCGTCTGATTATATATAGATTATACCCTTTTGTGAGTTAGGTTATCATGTGTAGTTTATTTCTCAACTACTACTGTAGCTTGAAATAAAAGGATGACACAAAAGTTGTTATACAATCTACTGCGATAAACAAGAAATTTTACTAAAAGATATATCAACCCAGAGTTAATTCTGAATGGTTATTAACATATCACTTGTGTCGTAATACCTGTCTTTTGAAAATCAATCATTACCTAGGCATAAGGTCAGTTTAATGTAAAACAACAACATACCTATGTTTCACGGTGATTCAGGATTAAAAATTTTGCATTTCTCTTGTGAGCGCACATAAGATTTCTAATCATAGGTCTTTATAGGGTACACCTTTACCTAAAGAATCTCAGTGGTAACTTTCTTTGAATAACTAAAAGAAGATTTTCAGTCCCTAGAGCAGCTATTCCCAACCAGGGTTCTGCGGAACCCTGGGGTTCCTCGTTCCATCGTCAGGGGTTCAGCAAGAAGTCTTAAAATAAAAGTGTATTGCAAATGACGCTGATCTGCATTTACACAGCTCGAATAGCAGTAGTAAATATTATATGATTTATATTAAGTAATTTATATATATATATATATATATATATATATATATATATATATATATATATATATATATATATATATATATATATATATATATATATGTATATATATACATATGTATATATATATATATATATATATATATATATGAATAACTTGATCACGAAGTATATAAAACGTGATGCCATGTATAAATAAAGGTTTTTGCCACGAAGGGAAAAAATGAAAAGCGAGATAGCCCAGCACTTCGGTCTAGTTCGACCCTTTACTGAGTAAAGGGTCGAACGAGACCGAAAGTGCTTGGCTAACTCGCTTTTCAATTTTTTCCTTAGTGGCAAAAACCTTTATATATATATATATATATATATATATATATATATATATATATATATATATATATATATAAAGGTTTTTGCCACTAAGGAAAAAAATTGAAAGCGCATATATATATATATATATATATATATATATATAGTATATATATATATATATATATATATATATAGTGCCTGTAGATAAAGGTTCCCAAGAATATGAATAATTGTTTCAGGGCTTTCCTGAAGGTATAAAAGTTGAGAATCGCTGCCTTAGAGCTTCGTACATGTGGCAGCGTCGAAGCTTTAACCTTTGAAAGTGGGAAGTGCTTCGTAACGTAAGGTGAAGAGGCAATATCTGATCTTCGTATCACAGCATGCACACTCCTCTCTGATATGTAAATGGTATTGATCGATTTTTTTCTTTATAAAGTGAAGGAGGATATTATTACTTTTCAAGTTGCTACTTCGTGTTTCACCTCCGCATTTGAATTCATTTTACTATCTAGCCACTTTTTATCTTACGTAAACTTTCTTGATTTATTTGTTTCAGAAAACAAAGTCTACTAAAAAAAGAATATAGGTAGAAATATAATTAAATAGTACTAGGACTTCATGCACTATAGTCTAATAACATGTGATATCTTAATGATTTTATGCTGATAACAATTATTTATGGTTTTGCTTCAACTTTAACAAGTCAAACTAAGCTACAATGAATACCAATTTTCTTGAAATATAATTTTGACACAATAGTTCCATATGCAGTGTATACTTAGCGTTACTTACGATACAAAGGAAAAAGTCGTAGAGAGCACCTATACCTTCACCAACGGGACACCCCAATGGAGCTCAAACAATGCTTATGGATCCACACGACTTCTGATAGATTAATGAGTCCTACAAAGGGCCGCCAGACCTTCACTGCAAAAGAAATATAGAAAATTAGTTTTCGAATTCGACTGCAACGATATCTAAGGTTTCTTCTTTTAAAACATGAACATTTGAAGCGAAGCAAAGCAAACCACAAGCAAAAATGTCCATCGCCGAGAAAATGACATTCACATCTCTCCTAGAATCTGATCACAGTTTGCCAGCCCTGAGTCCCATCTCTGATAATAGGGTTATTAAAAATCTAGAATGGCCATTCGACTTAGTTCTCCTCACAAATAAACAAGCATGAAGTGAGACAAACAAACTAATCCAAAATATAACCGCGTTTACGGATGTTAAAATAAAGAAGTAAAAAGACAGTGGTTTTGCGTACACTACACATGCACATATGCTCATATATACGTACATACAAGTACATAGTACATACATATCTATATATGTATATGTACATATACGTGTATTGATTTAGTATGTTTAAGACTTTTAATAACATATATGGGATTATATGTATTTTCTTGAAGGCATAAACTTAAAGTGATCATAAAACTGCATTAGCACACATTTTGATAATTGCAGATATGCCATCTAATTAAAGCTCCTTAATCTTTCACTCTTGACTTAACTTTTGCGGAATATTATACCGAGATGTGCAATCTCACTCTCGTCGCTTCCATGGAAATGCTGGAGCTTTTCTCTGGAATAAGCCAGAAGAGTGAAGAGATGACGGAATGAAGCAATCTCTAATCCTATTAGCGTCGCCATATGTGTCCTATCCCCTCAAATTCCTGGAGGTAATTGGATACATGTTTTCACAACCGGAGGAGGAAAAGTTTGAACTAAGGGTAGGGAAAACACGTCGTGCCTCTCGTCTTTGATATTGATGACTGTCTGACTTCCATCTTATTTTAAATAACCTATCTAAACTTTGACGCTGCAAGAGCGATCTTCTTGTCTCTACGAGCGAAAGCTGCTAACTTGCTCGCGGTTGGGAACAGATCTTTCCCTCACATTTCCGTCTTTTATAAGAAAAAAAAAGAAAATAAAAAGAGAGGCCATGTTAATTATAGATGGATGTTCTGCATCACACACACACACACACACACACACACACACACACACACACACAACACACACACACATATATATATATATATATATATATATATATATATATATATATATATATATATATATATATATCCAAGTGCTGTAAAATCCCTTGTCAGGGTGAAAAACAATTACTGTTTATAAAAGAATGGTAGACTTCGAGGTGTAAATATTTGTCTGGGAAACTGGTCTGTGACTCATATGGTAAATTAAACTGAATAAAAAAAAAACTCGATACCAAGCAGAATGGCATATCAATAGCTTGCCATTCGCCCGAAAAATCTTTGGTATCATAGGCTTCATAAAGTTATATGTGTGAAATCATTATCAAATCGTTAATATATATATATATATATATATATATATATATATATATATATATATATATATATATATATATATATATATATATATATGCTTAAAAAATCACAGGAGATGCACGTGACTTCATAAATAAGCGAATTCCACAGGAAACAGATAATCAGAAATCCAAGCGCTTTCGTCTTTACTAAGATATTGTCAAGCGCTTGGATTTCTGACTATCATTTTCCTGTGGAATTCGCTTATATATATATATATATATATATATATATATATATATATATATATATATATATATATATATATATATGTATGCATGCACGTTTACTTATAGTATGAGCGGCCTTTTCATGGGAAGGTAACATAACCACACTGACAGGATCTGCGGTTCGTGTTTACCATACCACAGTCACCAGTTCAGCTGACCCAGCCGTTAATGGGTACTATTAACAGGTGGAAATCGAGAAAAGACAGAGTTAGTAAGCTCATCTCTAATAATTTTTATGAACCGGAAAACTGCGCTTTTAGCTCCACTCTAACGAAAGGCATACTATTATTATTATTATCATCATCACCATTATTTCAGTAGATGGAACTAATCCAGATGGAAGAAAAACACGGGGGCCATTGACTTGAAATTTAAGCTTCCAAATAATGTTGGTTTCAACCTCCCACCGCAAACCCTACACTACAGCAGAAACTGATCATGTGGTGAAATAATGACTACTTCCATAATTAAGCAAGCAGTCTTGCCTCGAGAAATCTGCTCTAGGGAATGCTAATGGCCTGTGATCCTATGGTACCATATCCCAAAGTAGACAAGCCTTAACAGAGGTGTATGATGCCTCATGTGGGAGGAGAGTCATGAATGAAAGATAAGTGTTGTACTTGTAAGACCATTGGCAACTATGAACGTCAAGTCCTTCACTTTATTCGGCTTGATAGTCATATGTACAACATGTTTTATATTTTTTTTATTTTTCATTTACTATCTTTTGCATTATACTTCATTTTTAGATGAGCCATTATACCCTTCACGGTCATTTCAATGAAAATGTTCTCCCCAGCTTTTCGATTGCTCCTTTAGTGTAAGGATTGTTAGGTTTTCGAAGTTCCATTAAGGTCTGCAAACATAACTATACTTTAGAGTTCGGTATAGAAAGACCGGCAACTTTACGTTCATCATTCTCCACCACTTTCGAAAACATTTTCCCATCTTCCGTTGGTTGACAACCAAGATCTCCCGGGAGAAGTTACGAGATGCCTGCATCCAGACAACCTCTGAAAGCTCTCGAGCGCTCCTTCCCTACCCCGCCCCCTCCCAACCTTTCAGTCGTGCATCAGTTGCATAGAAGAAGAAATCTGTGATTTCATACAATCGTTCCTCGTAACCCTTCATCGGCAGAATGTCTGTTATTGAATAGCAAAGTGACCATGAAACAGCAGGGGGAGGTCATTCAAGGGAAATGATATTTCCTTTTATGCTTTAAAATCTATCACAGCCTCTGCCTTCTTCTTTGTAAAGTATACATACACAACACACTCATAAACACGCATTGCCGTTAAGGTAGTTATTTTAGGAAAATATACACAAGTAACTCAGGGAGCTTTCGATTCTTTAAGAAGCCAAAAGTTAAAATTGTCGAAAGATATCGACTCTACTTTACTATAACGAAATTCTAAGGCCTTCAGCATGTTGATGACATAAACCACGATTGTTTAAACAGACATATCGACTTACTATGAGTTACTTTGGTTAGCTCAGCAGAATGAAATGGTTATCTTTTACCAAATAAACGAACTGATATAACACTAGATTAATAAAAACCAGTAATAACAACACTCATTGATGTACTAAAGCTTGTTCACTCATCCCTACACGACAATATAATAGGTTCGGGGAAATATTTCTTGTATACCATGTGTTTATAATGGTCATTAGAGAGGTAAAGGTATTCTTTCAAGTACAAGAACTGTTCACAAGAAACTAATTCATTTACTGGTTCTGTTTGTTTGGTGTTTTTACTTGTACGTTCCATGGAACCATTGGTTATTCAGCAACGGGACCAACGGCTTTACGTGACTTCCGAACCACGTCGAGAGTGAACTTCTGTCACCAGAAACAGACATCTCTCACCCCTCATTGGAATGTCCGAGAATCGAAATCGCAGCCACCGAGATGGCAGACCAAGACCAAACCGACCAAGCCACTGAGGCGCTATTTACTGGTTCTGACGCCACATTTAGTCAGGAAAGATAATTGTCATGTTATCATTTATCAGGTCTTCAAATAGATTAGGATCAGGAGTTCGCTGATTTTTGTTTCCACAACACATATAAGTCACACAAAGATAGACTCATATTACATAAAAAAAATATTCCACTAATGAGAGAGAGAGAGAGAGAGAGAGAGAGAGAGAGAGAGAGAGAGAGAGAGAGAGAGAGAGAGGTTTACCTTTAAGGTGGAGTATCCAAACTGTTCCTGGCTGCCACACTGAATTCTTCCCTTGGAAAAGCAGCATCTAATATTTATTTCCGATATGCACTCGCAGAAGCGGAATATCTTAGACGGGGTACGTTTTGGTGCAACCGTTTGGCGCTGGCTGATGTGCCTGCCTACTCGGCCTGCGTCGAATTTGGAGCTAGATAACTTTTCTGTTTTCCATTCAGCGCATTCTTAATCTTAGCAACTGGTACAAACCAAGAGAACAGCCATGGTAATAACCCAAAGTAGTAATGTAATGAGCCATCTTCCCAACATGCGATGAATCAAAGTAAGGTAGTATAGTTAAGGATGATTCAGTTATTCGTGATCGTAAACAAGCTGTTTGCGGAGAACTGAGGGCATCGTTCACTAATGGAAGACCAAGTTTTTTCTTCGTCAAGACAAAACTATACAAATGATTATATCAATGTGACTTTTTATTTGTTTGCGGTGATATAAAAGTGGTTATTGCATTTGTTTTGTAGTCGAGAAACATGATGAACTTGGGTGGAGATACATACGCAGGAGACGAAATTGAAGGACTTTTTTTTTCTGCTAGAATTTGGCATTATTTCTAGGAAGCCTAACACTCCCCAAGTAATATCCCACCAGGAAAGTAGAGACTAACCTTACCAACGTTATTTTGACTAAGCATAAACCACAACAGAATGATAATAATAATATAATAATAATGATAATAATAATAAAAATAACAGCAATTCTGATAGAATACAAGAAACCACCGTTGCATGTTGAAATAAGGTCAGCGAGTAATTCAGTAGCACTGACCCTAATTAATGAAAGAATGCTGGATAAAGTAAGTATATATTAGTTTTACCAGACCACTGAGCTGATTAACAGCTCTCCTAGGGCTGGTCCGAAGGAAACTACATCACTTTTAGTGATAACCAGTCTTTTGCCAGAGGCAAATTACTGTTTATTGCTTCGTACCGAACACATATACAATGCATTATAATGCCAAAAGTTTGGCATTATAATGCCTGTCTCAATCGGCAGGCCTCAAAGGGGAGAAGGCAAATGGTTGTACCAAATCATCCTTTTCTGAATACCTTTCATTTAGTGCACATCATTTCACGACCAGGCAAATAAACGGATTATGTCGAGCCAATAATGCTTTTGCCTAAACTGGCAGCGTTCTCTCTCTCTCTCTCTCTCTCTCTCTCTCTGTGACTTTGCAGTTTTATGGGCGATGTTTCATTTTGTTGTACTTCGATGTTTGGTCTGAAGAAGGAAAACCAATTCATTCGTCAGTATTTCAGTATTCATGTGTGCATTTTGGAGTTATAGATTTAAATCATATGCTGTACTTTATTCGCTTGCTAAATAATCTTCTGAATTCACTGATCTTTTGTTATATTCTCAGACTATCTGATGCCGTTTAAAGAGCAGCTGCTCATTTCTAATTTATATAACTACTCAATTGTACACCTACTACAGTAGGTTTTCTACGGAAGAGAGAGATAATCACTACTAAATCCTTGCGATAATAGAATTAGAAAAATCTGAAAAATGATTCAGAATAATAATGCATTCAATAAAAGACCAACTATGGTCAAATCGTGCCGTCGTAAATCAAAAGGTAGTCACGACAACGATAACGAATGTTATTGTTGCAACAAATACGAAATCGAGCTTCTGCAGCCTATGATCACTTAGTCATAAAACCTGTGATTGATGGTTTTAAATGCTTTCGAAAACTATCTGTTATGGATTGAATCGTTTATCAGCGGTAGCCATGACCATCACAGCGATGAGCCATGACTATTAATTGCTTCGTTCTCTCGTAAACGAGAATACATTGAGAGATTATGTCCTGCGTTTAAGGCACCAGAGGGGCGATCTTGGAAAAGACCGCGGTAGTGGATTTTTAAAAACACTACACCGTTATTGCATAATTCAATGACGACATCAACATTAGAAAAGATCTAGGAAGAATCTGGTAACTGGATGCATGAATTTGATGTTTTTTCAGCAGCGGTTTTTTTTTTCTTTCAGCAACAGAAAATATCCGAGAAAATCCTTGAGGGTAGGATGATTTTTCTTGTCTAATACCATTGAAGTGAAACAAAAATTGATATTATTATATATATATATATATATATATATATATATATATATATATATATATATCACATATATATATATATATATATATATATATATACTATATATATATATATATATATTTGTATTTACGTTTGTATGTTTGTGGGAATGGGGAAATCCGAACCGCTTGACCTTCTCCCTTTCCCTATCAACCTTCCCTTTGTAACGTGTATCAAATAAATTGTACTGGTTTATCATACCCAATTTCATGTACGCGAGACTATAGGAATGTATTACTGACTTTTCAGTCACTACAGTAATACCTGGATAAAAGGGGCAGACAGCGCAGTAATCTATAATATATATATATATATATATATATATTATATATATATATATATATTTATATCTATATATATATTATATATATATATACTATATATATATAGTTAGTAATATAATATATAGAGATATATATATAATATACATATATATCTAATTATATATATATAGATATATATATATATATATAGATAATTATATATATATATATATTATATATATAATATATATTAATGTGTTTGTGTGTATATGATATAGTATATATAAATATATATATATATTATATATATAATTATATATATATAGATATATATATAACACATATATATCTATATATATATATATATATATATATATATATATATATATATCTATATGTGGTGTGTGTGCGTGTGTGTGTGTGTGTATATATATATATATATATATATATATATATATATATATATATATATATATATAGATATATATACATATATATATAGTATATATATATATATATAAATATATATATATATATATATATATATATATATATGTGTGTGTGTGTGTATATATATATATATATAGTATATATATATATATATATATATAGATATATATATATAATATATATATATATAATAATATATAATGATGTATGTATATGTGTGTGTATTCCACATACACTTTGAAACGCATTGAGCAGTTTCAACCAAACTTGGTATAAAACTACTTACCATCTGGCAATGAACACTGTGGGGTAAAGACCTCACTGGCACCAAAGGGGAGGGGGGGGGGTGGGAAGGGATAAAATGTAAAAATTACAGAAAGCGACAGATATTAGTGTCTAATCGGTAGTTTTCGAGGTCGCTGAGAAGAATGGTGACCCTACCAATGCCCTTCAAATACAAGTTCAGCCCTTATGGGCAGGGGTGAGAAGGGCGTGGGAAGGGGTGCTGAGATGAATAGTGACACTCCTGAAACCCTTAAGACTAAGTTCAGCCCCAGTAGGAAGGGGTGTGAGAAGCAACTATCTTCAGAGGAATTAGAGAGAGAGAGAGAGAGAGAGAGAGAGAGAGAGAGAGAGAGAGAATCAGTTGTACTAAAATATTTCCCGGGCAGCACCACGCTGGTCAGCTAGTGCATGGATAAAAGGGACAGTCACCACAGAAATACCTGGTTAAAGGTGACAAACAGCATAGTAATACCTGGACAAAAGGAACAGGGAGCACAGTAATATATGCATAAAAGGACAGTCACGACAGTAATACCTGGATGAAAGGGACAGACAGCACAGTAATGAGGTTAAAGGGACAGATATTCTAGTAATATCTGGATAAAAGGACAGTTACCACAGTAATACCTGGTAAAAGTGACAGTCAGTACAGTAATACCTGATTAAGGGGACAGTCACCACAATTAATAACTGAATAAAAGGGAAAGACAGCACAGTAATATTTGGATAAAAGGGACAGTTACCACACTAATACCTGGAGAAAGGGAAAAGACAGCAGAGTGATCTACATAGTATATACATTTAATAGATGTATGTATGTATGTTCCAACATAACTCTAAAAATCATCGAGCATTTTCAACCAGGATACATATAACTTACCATCTAGAAAAGAGTAGTGTGGGGGTAAGACATCATTAGCACCAAAGGGCACCAAAGGGGTTGGGGATAATAAGGGCTTCCCTGAAACGAGGCTGATCTTCCCGTAGATTTGATAGCTAAATAGACTCTACGAATTTATAATACCTCATTTCGGTATAAATATGACTTACTATCTAGAAAAGAATACAGTGGGGGCTGGGGTGCGACATCACTGGCACCAAAAGGGGTGGGGTGGGAAGGGGGTGACATGTAAATATAACCGAAGAGACAGATATTAAGTGTATAAACCATAGTTTTCGAGGTCGCTGAAATGAATAATGATACTCCTGATGCCCTTCAAGTTTAAATTGAGCCCCTGGGAAGGTGGGGTGAGAAGGGGTGGAATTAAGAATGTCAAAAATGCTGGGCAATTTAACTGAAGCATCTATCTTACAGGAGACCTTACAGACCTTGCAGACCTTACATCTTGTTCAGGTTGCCCCAGGTCCCTCAGTGTGAGGCACCTCTAATGTCTACCAGAGAGTTGCTAGTACATCTTCCGGTATATTTTGCATCTTCCAATCTTGGATGGTCTGGGATGCAGTTTAGATATTTGTCGAGCTTATTCTTAAACACTTCTACGCTCACTCCTGTTATATTCCTCAGATGAGCTGGCAACGCATTGAATAGACGCTGCATTATCGATGCTGGTGTGTAGTGGATTAATGTCCTGTGTCTTTCCTTATTCTTCCTGGTATAGTTTTGGGCATTATTAATCTACCTCGGCTTGCTCTTTCTGATATTTTTAGCTCCATGATGTTTTCGGCTATTCCTTCTATCTGTTTCCATGCCTGAATTATCATGTAGCGTTCTCTTCTCCTTTCTAGACTATATAATTTTAAGGATTGTAGTCTTTCCCAGTAGTCAAGGTCCTTAACGTCTTCTATTCTAGCTGTAAAGGACCTTTGTACACTCTCTATTTGTGCAATATCCTTTTGATAGTGTGGGTACCATATCATGTTGCAATATTCAAGTGGACTACGAACATATGTTTTATAGAGCATAATCATTTGTTCAGCTTTTCTTGTTTTGAAGTGCTGTAACAACATTCCCATTTTTGCTTTACATTTTGCCAATAGAATTGCTATTTGATCATTGCATAACATGTTCCTATTCAACATCACATCAAGGTCTTTAACTGCTTCCTTATTTGTGATTGTCTCATTATTAGGTCCCCTATATGCATATAGCTTTCCTTCTCTGTCTCCATAGTTTATTGATTCAAATTTATCAGAGTTAAATACCATCCAATTTACCTCTGCCCAATCATATACTTTGTTAAGGTCTCTTTGTAGCGCGCTCCTATCTTCATCACAAGTAATTTCTCTACTTATTCTTGTGTCATCGGTGAAACTACTCACACCGAGTCCTTAACATTGCTGTCTATGTCTGCAATCATAATAACAAACAGTAATGCAGCTAATACCGTACCTTGTGGCACACCGGAAATTACCTTAGCTTCATCCGATTTCTCATCGTTTGCAATAACTATCTGTTTTCTGTTGTGTAAAAATTCTTTTAACCATCTTCCTACTTTATCCACTATATTATGTTTTCTAATTTTCTTCGCTAATATATTATGGTCTACCTTGTCAAAAGCTTTTGCAAAGTCTAGATAAACCACATCTGTTTCATTTCCGCTTTTCATATTTTTGTATATATTCTCATGGTGGACTAACAGTTGGGTTTGTGTACTTTTTCCGGGTACGAAACCATGTTGTCCTATATTAAACAAATTATTTTTTATTAAATGTTTAATAATATTTTTCTTCATTACCCTTTCATAATATGTGATGTTAGACTCACAGGAGGCCCTTATAATTTACTTGCCTCTAGTCTTGATCCACTTTTGAATGTAGGGGTAATATATGCTAATTTGTGCTCATCATAAATCATGCCTGTATCTACACTTTGTCTTAATAATATTGCAAGTGGCTTTGCGATAGAATGAACAACTTTCTTTAACAAAATAGCAGGACACCATCAGGCCCTGCTGTAGCTCCATTTTTAATTTCATTAATAACCTGCACAATATCAGCTTCATTAATATCTATGTCAGCTAAATATTCACTATTTTCTTCCCTTACTTCTATATCATTATCTTCATTATCTATTCTAGGGGTGAATTCTCTCTTATATCGCTCTGCCAATATGTTGCAAATTTCCTTTCTTTCATTCGTTAATCGCCCTTCAATTCTTAGAGGGCCTATTTCTATTCTTCTTTTATTCATCTTTTTCGCGTATGAGTATAATAGTTTGGGGTTTTGCTTGATATTTACCAGGGTTTTTTCTTCCAAGTCCTGTTTTTCATTTTCTTTTGATTGTATAATCTTTGTTCTGCATTTTCTATCTTACTTTTTAGTCTATAACTTTCCATGCATTTTTTCTTTTGCAAGACCTTTTTTCCATTTTCTGATTATCTGGAACAAGATCCTTCTGTCTCTTGGTATGCATGACTGATGTTTACTTTTCTTCTTCGGTATAGATTTATGCACTATTGTCTCTAATATTTTACATAATATCTCCGTATTTATCCTTATGTCATCACTTACGAAAATGTTATCCCAATCTTTGTTTAATTCTTCATCTATTTCTGACCATTTTATATTTTTACTGTAGAAGTTGTATTTTCCATATCCTTCCCACTTTTTCATTTCTTGCTTATCTCTGTTTTCACTTGCTTTGGAATGGACTGTTAATCTAGATATTATGGTCTGAAATACTCGCATTATAAACTATTATTTCTTTAACATAATTCATCTCGTTCACAAATACTAGGTCTAAAGTATTTTCCTTTCTTGTTGGCAGGTGATTTATTTGTTGAATGTTGTATTCTAGTAGCATATCTAATAGCTTTTCGAATTGCCTCTTATCTTCTGCACTATTATTACTCTCTTTTTTATATGTATAAGTACAACCACAATCTCCTCTTCACTCTTTCCAGTCTACGAAAGGAAAGTTGAAGTCTCCAGATAGGAGAATAGTCCAGTCCTTGTGATTTCTACATATATCATCTAATTTTTCTATTATTAAGTCAAACTCTTTAGTATTAGGGGGTCTATATATTACTATGTTCATTAATTTTGCAGATTCAAATTCTACGGCTATTAGTTCACATTCTGAGTTACTATATTTCTCATATATTTTTCCTTGTTTTTTGTCTTTCCCATATATTGCGGTTCCCCTTTGATTCCTATTTTTTCTATCTGATCTATAAGTTTGGAACCCTTTTATTTGATCATCATTCCCAGTCTCTTGGGAATACCCGGTTCCACTTATATTCATTATATCTATTTTCTTTTCAATTTGGGTTAGTTCTTCTAAGTGCTCTATTTTTCTTTTTGAGTTACTCGTATCTAAACCCTGCGCATTCATCACTATGATGGTATGTGTGTTTTCTCCTTCATTTAAGATGGGTAATAATAAGGATTTTCCCATGTCTCTTTCCTGTTCTGGTATGTTGTTCTTTTTTTCATTTCCAGAAATTCTGACATTAAAAAAATCCAACTTTTCCATAATATTTGATCTTCCTTCATCATAATTATTCATTTTGTGTCTGAATCTGCAATTTTCTCCGTATCTGCAATATCCTCTTGCATCATAAATGCAGTTCTTATCTCTTGAGTTGTATCTTGGAGCCGAGGATTGGAAATGTTTAGCTGACATCACTGCATATCGCGTTGATGGCTTGGTTTTTTCTTTTACCTGATACTCTTTATTCCTCTCTTTATTTGTTTCTTTCTTATTTTGGATTTTATTACTTGATTGATTATTTATTTGATTTTGATTCATGGCTACAGGGTGCATATATTTACATTTTTTGTCGAACTTACATCCTTTTCCTTCTTTTAGGTTTTTGCATATTTTTGGATGTAGATCTCTGCAATCATCCTCATAGCCATCTAGGTATGCACATTTACCATATATTACATAGTTGTGACATACCTTAGGATGTTTGTAGTAACATCTTTCTCCAAATCTGCAATTCCCTCTTTTCAAAAGGTTGCAGACTTTGACTTTTTTGTCTATTTTTTCGTCTTTCCCGTCATTGTGTAGATTCTGGGAGGTAAAACCTCTTTCGAGATTTTCTTTTGTGTTGTCATATCGTAATTTATTTCTTCGTAAGTATGCTGCTTTATTGCCTCATATGTATTATCAATGAGTATCTCTGCGTCCATACTTTTATCTTGTTCTTTGTTTTCCTTATTTTTTTCTGTCATTTCAGTTTTGTTTACTTCTCTTCCATTTTCCTCTTTTTCTTCTTCCTCTTCTTCTTCATCCTCAACTATTTGTACATTCAATCTTGATTTAATAACATTGTCTATCCATGATAGACATGTTGAGCAAAATATTCTGGTATCTTTTCTCATATCTTGCATTACCTCAGCACATTGTGGAGAGAGAGAGAGAGAGAGGGACAGACAATATAGTAATACCTGGATAAAAGTGTTAGACAGCACAGTAATGTAAGTGCATTAAAGGGATAGTCACCACAGTAATTTCTGGATAACAGGAACGATCATCACTGTAATACTTGGATAAAAGAGACAGTCATCACCATAATACCTGTCAGTTCACTCACGACTGTTCGAAGGGTGATGAACGTTTGTATGGGAAAGTAGGTTTGGCAGTCGGACCATCAACACAAACCGCTCCCTCTCTCTTCTTCTTCCTTCTCTCACACTGTCCCCTTCCCTCCTTCCACCTCCCCTTTCCCTTCCCCCTCCCGTTACACATAGACTGTCATTAGAGTTTTCACGAGCGCCAGGTTGCTCAGCTATAATATATATATATATATATATATATATATATATATATATATATATATATATATATATATATATATAAATATATATATATATATATATATATATATATATATAATATATATATATATATATATATATATATATATATATATATATATATATATATCTATATATATATATATATATAATATATATATATATATATATATATATATAGATATATATATATATATATATATATATATATATATATATCTATATATATATATATATATATATATATAATATATATATATATATATATATATATATATATAGATATATATATATATATATAGATATATAGATATTAGATATATCTATGATATATATCATAGTATATATATATATATATATATATATATATATATATATATATATATATATATATATATATATATATATATATATATCTATAGATATATATATATATATATATATATATATATATATATATATAATATATATATCTATATATATATATATATCATATATATATATATATATATATATATATATATATATATATATATATATATATATATATATATATATGTATGTATGTATATAAACTAGGCACCCAAACTAGGACTTTTTAAACGCGTGAATTGTAATATATTTTAACGATTCATACGTAGAATATCATCACTTTTCTCCTTTCGTTATGGCCTGTGCGTCATTGTGTTTTTGATGGAAACTAATTTTTTTTTTTATAATTTTCAATTCATTTCGGAATTTCAATTCAGCCAGTGAAAAATGGGTTCTTGTAATTACAAGGGCAGAAAACTCACTGGTCTTACTATCGGTTTCATTACCATTAAACCAGATGTACCTCACAGCAGGTTTGGTTTACTATTAGTTGAAATACAGGAGATATTTCGCCTTCAGTCTATGATAACAGATGGTCCACTGCTCACTGTTGTTTCCCTTAGTTTCATTGCTTTGTGATGGTATACCAAGATGGATGAAATATCCCAAATCAATTCCAGAACCGTAGAAAAGTAAGTACATCTTAATTTAACCAGACCACTGAGCTGATTAACAGCTCTCCTAGGGCTGGCCGGAAGGATTAGATAATTTTACGTGGCTAGGAACCAATTGGTTACTTAGCAACGGGACTTACAGCTTATTGTGGGATCCGAACCACATTATATAGAGAAATGAATTTCTAATCATCAGAAATACATTCCTGATTCCTTGCTGGCAGAACGTGGAAACGAACTCGGACTATCGAATCGGTAGGCGAGTATCGTAGAATAAATAAAAGAGGAAAAATTTGTCGACATTCATCCCAGGTAACAACACACATGCCACATAGACAAGGCATACTGAAGGATTCCATTAACACAAAAGAAAGTATAGTGTGCAGTATTACAAACTTGAATGGGAAAGGGATTGTTGAAACTGGATAGATCTCGGGTCAGTTTTCTCGTGCAACATTGGCATTACGACGTGGAATGTTAATAGAGAAACATTTGGCAGATTTTATCAAAACAGTCGATAGTAATGACAAAAGAAGCAGCTATGCATAAACAATGACAAAAAACCAGCGACATTTAACAGGGATGAGATCAGAGTCAACTGGCTGAAATATCCCTCTAAAGAGAGAACCATCCATTAATGGATTATAGGTTAGCGGAATTTGTTTGCTTACATGGGCGTATGCAGCATGTTTTCAGAGGGGGTAAGGGGTGGGGTTGGCAAATCTTAATACATACATGGACAGTTTCTGGTATGAAGCAGAAAAAATATTTTTTACCCTTTGAACTAGCTGGTTAATTCCAAAAACAGCATCAGCCCCTGCATTTCGTTAATGAATGAAGACATTATATATATATATATATATATATATATATATATATATATATATGTTATATATATATATATCTTCTTCCCAGCTTTATCCATATATATTTTATATACATATATATATATATATATATATTATATATATATATATATATATATACATAGATATATATATATATATATATATATATATATATATATATATATATATATATATATATGACTGGTAAAAATGTTCTGTAACAACAGAATTCCATCTAATAAAAGGAGCCCCATAAAACACCAAAATGTAGAGAGAAAAGTACTATATTTCAGAGACTGCTGTCTCTCTCAGGTATATGAATGAGAAAAGTTTACAGAAAAGGTGGTATTTATACCAAGAGATTCGTCCACAAGTAAGCCAATTTAGGTCACGCACCCCCCCTGATAATCTTCCTTTAATCTTCTTAAGGCGTTGGTTGAATGAACACTGCGTCGACGATATCTGATATCCAAGCCCCTTTAGAGATGTCATTACCTGCTTCTCTTTATTAAGGCCGATTCCATCATTTGACTCTTGTACTGGCAGTTGCTGCTATAAATTACACATGACATATTCCAGTTTATTCTATGGTTATGTTCATTTATATGGTTGAAAATAGCCGAGTTCTGTTGTCCATAACCTAACTGACCGTTTGTGTTGTATTAATCTCTGGGGAAGTGATTTACCTGTAAATCCGATGTAAGATTGGTCACAGTCCTGGCATGGGATCTCATATACCCCAGAGTCTTTGGGAGATGTCTTTTGTTGGACGTTAATCAGGGATTTGGCTAAGGTATTTGGGTAGGTAAATGCAAAAGGGTTTGGATTTCCCAAGGGTGTGAGTTACTCTCTTAATCGTCTCAGGTGGGGAATTTTTATTTTATTGTTGGGTGTGTCTAGGTCCTTGTCTTTTAGGGGGTCGGTAGAAAATTACGTTTGCTTTTTGAATTGCTTTCTCAATTACATGGTCAGGATACTTTAAAGATGAAAGTTGCTTGCGAATTAGTTCAAATTCATTTTTCCAGGAAATCTGGGAACAAATTCGTAAGGCTCTTAAGAATAGGTTGCTAGCTACACCTATCTTGATAGTAATGTCATGATAGCTAAAGTAGGGAATATATGAAGTGAGAACGTTGGTTTTCTGTATATGGTAAATTTGTATTCTGTCGTGTCTCTGATTATTAAAACATCAAGAAAAGGAATTTTGTTGTCTGTTTCCCATTCAACTTTAAATGAAGAGAGAGACAGCAGTCTCTGAAATATAGTACTTTTCTCTCTACATTTTGGTGTTTTTATGGGCTCCTTTATTAGATATATATATATATATTATATATATATATATATATAATATTATATATATATATATATATTTTTTTTTTTTTTTTTTTTATGATATAAATATATTTATGAATAAAATCTTCTTCCCAGCTTTTATCCATATATATATATATATAATATATATATATATATATATCTAAATATATATATATATATAATATATATATATATATATAAATATATTATATATATATATATATATATATATATATATATATATATATATATATAATTTTTCAAGGATTTCAGGGGGGTACGTATCCCCTTGCCCCTATGTAGGGGCGACACTGCTTGATTATGACTGTTAGTTGTTGGGATGAAAGCTACAGTATCCCTAAAGGGTAAGTTTAACGACAACACGTGCATTAAAATGCTTAAGTGAATAAATAAATAAATATATAAATAAACGAAAAAAAAAGACTTTCAACGCCCTCTATAAACAAGGAGTTTCTAAAACCAAAATTTCGTTAGAATATGGGAGAGAGAGAGAGAGAGAAGAGAGAGAGAGAGAGAGAGAGAGAGAGAGAAAAGACTCTTTTACTGCCCCTGCCCTTCTCATTACCTTCTATTACCATTTACAAGTTTAATGTCAGTCTGACTTTTTATTCCAACGAGGAAGCTTTTTGAGGCAAATTAATTTTACAGGAAGAATGGTTAAAGGTAACGTTCTGCTTACATTACAGAGCTTCCTTTCACAGTGAAGCATTAGTTCGCCTTTTTCCTAAAGACTCCTTTCCATTTGAAGATTGTTATATGAAATTTCCTAAAGAAGGATAACAATGTCATAAAACCTAATAATTACGTTTTTACGTACTGCTACAAAATCGCTTGCCCAAATATGTTCCTCTGAAGGTTGAAATAAATAAGGCAAAGTGAAGTCTCCCAAATATCGTACTTGCCTTAGAGCAAACGTCCTACGATTCTTTTCTTGAATACTGCCTTCCTTTTCTTTACTCAGTAGGCTGTTATTTGCTAATGTATTTCGGTTCGTTAAATTAGGTGACACTCAACATGACAATTAACCGAATCCTGGACTGTAAACGTAAACGAAACCGAATTAGAATCCTAATTAGGCAACTAATGTCTCTAAACACGTTAAATTAGACTTGGTATGAAATCAACATTCATCTCCCGACTTCATGCAGGAAACAATCAGAACAATAATAAAGTGAAAAACAAGACAAATTTCAGTCCCCCGTTTTTATTATTACAATGTTTTCAAGAAAACACAGAATCATTTATCTCAAATATGTTTGGTAAATTAGGAACAATAGCTTAGGATTTCTGCAAAATATGTTCCAAGTTTTAGAAAATATCAGAAGGCAGCTCCATTGAATTCTGAAACTTCAGGTAACAGCAAACAAATCGCTAAACTTTAGCAGGAAATTGAAGAAAATTGACTCGACTCAAAGAGAAGTCAGGTGAAGAATAAACATTATAATATAAGCTTTCTTTTGATCGGAAACCAAGTTTTAGAACGAATTCAATCTGGAAAAAGGCTACTTGATCACCAGTCATTAAGAGATTACATGTTAAGCTTTCAAACGATGCATTATGGAGGGAAATGTTTTGCGATGGTTTAGTGTGTTTAGGATTAATTTTAGGTTAAGAAATGAATGACATTAAATCACTCGTAACCGTATGTGTGTAGTCATGCGTTTTTACACACACACACACACACACATATATACACACACACACACACGCATATATATATATATATATATATCTATATATATATGTATATATATATATATATATATATATATATATATATATATATATATATATATATATATATATACATATATATACTGCCTGATTTCGAAACAACGGTGCACACTGAGCAACTGTTGTGTGACTGAACGAGCCTAATAGAAGATAGTATGCCAAAAACATAATTATCATGAAAACTAAAGATGTGGAGACTGAGGTCTTAACCGTGAACTTAGGAGCGCTTTCAAAAACCGTCTATTAGCTCGAATGAACGCTGATCATTCCAGTGATTAGCCACTTTCTTGCTGATGTCAAGAATATAATTTTGAATATCATACAGAACGTACCAGATTAACGGCATTCCAATTTAGCTCATCATTTACGTTCACGAACGGGGAAAGAAGGCGGCTTAATGTCGTTTAATGGGAAAATAAAAAATATGCTGTGATTTATTCATGCAAGCGAATAAGGTTGTTCCGGTCGATGTGTATGATTTATCAACCACATCTGCCCTCGCTTAAGCTTCGGGAAATATCTGACACTTAGATTTTCAATGAAAAAAAGTTGGACTTGCAGAAGTTAAGAGAATTATTTTATTCACATCGGTCACAAAATATCAAAATATCTGCGTGTATCAGAGATGAGATCACGAGATCAGATTGACTTCTTCCTTCGGATTACAGAATCACGGCGAATCGTAGTATACTTAGCCTCGTAGTGTGGAGGGCAGTAGATTTCATTTGACAATACTTATTAAGTTTTCAACAAAGAAGGAAAGAGAAAACGTCCCATCTGGATCATGAATAATGACTTCCCCTTTAAAGTTCACCAAGATATGACACGACTATCGATGTAGAGCACAATGTTAAATGCTATCGAGGACACTCACAGAAATGGATGTGGAGTGACGACATGACTTTGCCATGACAACCAGGCACCTGTCTCCCACACGTTGACTCTTGCAACCTACTTTGACAAGTCAAATTCTTATAGGAACATTCAATTATGTTTCAGCATATATATATATACTATATATATATATACTATATATATATATAGATATATATATAAACATATGTATATATATATATATATATATATAATATGTAGATATATATATATATATATATATATATATATATATATATATATATATAATATATGCACTGTGTGAGTATGTATTATACATATATATATATATATATATATATATATATATATATATATATATATATATATACTATATATATATATATATATATATATATATATGTATATATATATGTATATATATATATATATTATATATATGTATATATATATATATATATATCTATATATAATATATTCTATATATATATATATATATATATACACATTTATTTAACATAATTAAGATAGATATGTA
Organism: Macrobrachium nipponense; assembly: GCF_015104395.2. Taxonomy (NCBI): domain Eukaryota; kingdom Metazoa; phylum Arthropoda; class Malacostraca; order Decapoda; family Palaemonidae; genus Macrobrachium; species Macrobrachium nipponense. The sequence continues at coordinate 67,875,840 of NC_087201.1, forward strand.
GATCTGGGAATGCTTAAAGTGTTCGCCGCTTGCAACGCGGCCGTACCTTAAGACTTCACTTGTGGGAAAGGCCAACCAAACCAACCCAAACCTGGTAGGTGCAGGTACGATGCCAAAAATAAATGCCGGCAGACCCTACTAACACCTGGCACCTGCTGGAACACTTGGACTGACATTACTGAAAAAAAATCTATAATGCATAGCGGCAAAGAATGTCACCTTAGTATATTAAGGTTAATTCTGTCTATTTGTAAAAACCGAAATTCGGTTTTATATCACATAGGTATCCATAACGTTTCGAGTTGAGTTTTCTGTACATCGTATAATTCTGTATGAACTGCCACCCAAGAAACTTTCAACCACGACTCGATGATGGGCTGTCCTGTAGCGTTGCCAGACGTGAGATCATACCTAACTTTAAACCTAAATAAAGTAAATAAAAACTACTGAGCTAGCGGGCTACACTTTGGCATGCTTGATGATTGGAGAGTGGAAGATTAACATGCCAATTGGTAGCCCTATAGCCTCAGTAGTTTTTTAAGATTCGAGGGCGAACAGAAAAAGTGCGGACGGACAGACAAAGCCTTCACAATAGTTTTCTTTTACAGAAAACTAAAAATATCAAAATGTCTTTTATGCTGTCCTGTGGGTCGTCCTGCAGCTGGCAAAGTTTTTCATATAGGCCTCAACAAGTGATCGTTGGAGAACAGTCTGTCATGACACAATCTCTAATTTTACAGTTAGAGGGAGCATATTTTATTCAGAGTGCAGTTGGTTGGCCACCGAGATTCAAATTATAACCCACCTCCCACCGTCTTCCAGAAGGCTCTGTTCACTGTTCAGTTCCTGCGAGAGATCTGGAGAGATCTATGGTACACGAGAAAAGATTGCTAACATAGATAACTTTGGGCACAGTTTTACATGTCGAAAACGATGACAATGTTGCAGGTCCACAATAATATAGCATGTGAGTATATGGTCTTTAATGGATATTAAAAACATTCGAACCTTGTACTGAAGATGAACCTAGTACAAGGTTCGAAAGCTTTTAATATCCATTAAAGACCATATACTCACATGCTATAATAATGTGGACCTGCCACCATTGATAACTTAATAATTTCGATTTGTTCACCGTAAGTGATTTAGTATTAGTAAAAATTCCCAAAAGAATGACGTTCATATTTTCAAAATGAGAAGAACGCTATTTCCCTAACAATATTAATAAGGTAAACTGTAACATTGGCTTTCATTGAAAATCACCTCGACATAATTACCAGAAATATTATTCGTGTAATTCAGATCATTAACAGCAAATTCTCTCACGGTAACAAAGAAAGTTTTTGTCGAACTGGAACTTCCCCAACTGTTAACAGGGTTTTAAAACTGTAGATAAAGACTAAAACAGAAAATGAACCTTTAATATGATTTTACATTGTCAACGGAAGTACCAAAACAATTATGCTGACTTGAATTGCAGGATTTTTTTTTAATAGCACGTGCAGTTAGCAGTTATTTGAATATAATTTTTAGAACTAAAATAGAATTTCTTTTAAAATGTACACTGAATTTGTAAAACTGGTTGAGACAATTTAATATAACCCCTTACATGAATTCTAATGAGGGACAAATTATACAGTTCCCCAGGACAATTTCAGTAAAAACAAAAACAACCTTCATTGTTTGTTACTCCTGTTAGGGGCGTTGTTTCACACCAGCTGTGCCAACAACAATTTTAACAATAACGTTTCTATTTAGCAGCAGGCAACTAATATTTTCATGGAATAATTAAAAACACATACGAATCATATAATAGATATAGAGTAATAACTAAAAACACTCGTTAACTCTGCCTGAACATCAAACCTACAATTTTGTTTCGTGGTCATGCGTTTGTTCTTTTCCTAGTGTATATATATATATATATATATATATATATATATATATATATATATATATATATATATTATTCGAGCTACAAATGTCCTTTAATATCCAATTCGCTCTACCTCGGAAATAATATATTTTCATATATGTAAACCGAAAGGGAATTTTTTAGTTGATAATAATTTCGTCCTCTCGTGGGTTCGAACCAGCACCCAGCGGACAGAAAAGACATCAGAACTTCAGTGACATTATCGATTCGGCTAACAAGTGAGGCTATAAGTTTCTACCGACTCCGGTGATGTGATAATTATTAATTTATATATATATATATATATATATATATATATATATATAAATATACAGTATTTATATTTATATATATACATATATATAGTGTATAGTATGTATATATATTTATATATATATATATATATATATATATATATATATATATATATAAATATATATATCTATATTGATATATGTATATATATGACATATATATACATATATATCTATATATGTATGTATATATATATATATATATATATATATATATATATATATATATATATATATATAGTATATATATCTATATATATATATATTATATATATATATATATATATATATCTATACATATATATACATATATCTATATATATACATATATCTATATAGATAAATATATCTATATATATATATTATATATATATATATATATATATATATATACTATATATACATATATATATATATATCTATCTATATTCATATCTATATCTTATATATCTATATATATATATTATATATATAAATATATATGATGTATAAATATATATATCTATATTATATAGTATATATATATATATATATATATATATATATATATATATGATATATGTATATTATATAAATATTATATATATATATATATATATATATATATATATATATACATATATCTATCTATATATATATATATAATATATATATATATATATATATATATATATATAGAGAGAGAGAGAGAGAGAGAGAGAGAGAGAGAGAGAGAGAGAGAGAGAGAGAGATTACCTTACAGACCTTACATCTTGTTCGGGTTGCCCCCAGGTCCCTCAGTGTGAGGCACCTCTAATGTCTACCAGAGAGTTGCTAGTACATCTTCCGGTATATTTTGCATCTTCCAATCTTGGATGGTCTGGGATGCAGTTTAGATATTTGTCGAGCTTATTCTTAAACACATCTACGCTCACTCCTGATATATTCCTCAGATGAGCTGGCAACGCATTGAATAGACGCTGCATTATCGATGCTGGTGCGTAGTGGATTAATGTCCTGTGTGCTTTCCTTATTTTTGTCCCTGGTAATAGTTTTTGGGCTACTATTAAGTCTACCTCTGGCTTGCCCTCTTTCTGATATTTTTAGTTCCATGATATTTTCTGCTATTCCTTCTATCTGTTTCCATGCCTGAATTATCATGTAGCGTTCTCTTCTCCTTTCTAGACTATATAATTTTAAGAATTGTAGTCTTTCCCAGTAGTCTAGGTCCTTAACTTCTTCTATTCTAGCTGTAAAGGACCTTTGTACACTCTCTATTTGTGCAATATCCTTTTGATAGTGTGGGTACCATATCATATTGCAATATTCAAGTGGACTACGAACATATGTTTTATAAGCATAATCATGTGTATTTCAGCTTTTCTTGTTTTTGAAGTGCCGTAACAACATTCCCATTTTTGCTTTACATTTTGCCAACAGAGTTGCTATTTGATCATTGCATAACATGTTCCTATTCATCATCACACCAAGGTCTTTAACTGCTTCCTTATTTGTGATGGTCTCATTATTAGGTCCCTTATATGCATATAGCTTTCTTTCTCTGTCTCCATAATTTATTGATTCAAATTTATCAGAGTTAAATACCATCCTATTTACCTCTGCCCAATCATATACTTTGTTAAGGTCTCTTTGTAGAGCGTTCCTATCTTCATCACAAGTAATTTCTCTACTTATTCTTGTGTCATCTGCGAAACTACTCACTACCGAATCCTTCACATTATTGTCTATGTCTTCAATCATAATAACAAACAGTATTGCAGCTAACACCGTACCTTGCGGTACACCGGATATTACCTTGACTTCATCCGATTTCTCGTCGTTTGCAATAACTATCTGTTTTCTGTTGTGTAAAATTCTTTTAACCATCTTCCTACTTTATCCACGATATTGTGTTTTCTAATTTTCTTCGCTAATATATTATGGTCTACTTTATCAAAAGCTTTTGCAAAGTCTAAATAAACCACATCTGTTTCATTTCCGCTTTTCATATTTTTGAATATGTTCTCACGGTGGACTAACAGTTGGGTTTGTGTACTTTTTCCGGGTACGAAACCATGTTGTCCTTTATTAAACAAATTATTTTTTATTAAATGTTTCATAATATTTTCTTCATTACCCTTTTCATACACTTTCATAATATGTGATGTTAGACTCACAGGCCTATAATTACTTGCCTCTAGTCTTGATCCACTTTTGAAAGTAGGGGTAATATGCTAATTTGTGCTCATCATAAATCTTGCCTGTATCTACACTTTGTCTTAATAATATTGCAAGTGGCTTTGCGATAGAATGAACTACTTTCTTTAACAAAATAGCAGGAATTCCATCAGCCCTGCAGCAGCTCCATTTTTAATTTCATTAATAGCCTGCACAATATCAGCTTCATTAATATCTATGTCAGCTAAATATTCACTATTTTTCATCCCTTACTTCTATATCATTATCTTCATTATCTATTCTAGGGGTGAATTCTCTCTTATCTCGTTCTGCCAGTATGTTGCAAATTTCCTTTTTTTAAATTTCGTAAATCTCCCTTCAATTCTCAGAGGGCCTATTTCTATTCTTCTTTTATTCATCTTCTTCGCATATGAGTATAATAGCTTGGGTTTTGCTTGATATTTAATAGGGTTTTTTCTTCCAAGTCCCGTTTTTCATTTCTTTTGATTGTATAATCTTTTGTTCTGCATTTTCTATCTTACTTTTTAGTTCTATAACTTTCCATGCATTTTTTTCTTTTGCAAGACCTTTTTTCCACTTTCTGATTTTCTGGAACAAGATCCTTCTGTCTCTTGTGGTATGCATGAATGATGTTTACTTTTCTTCTTCGGTATATATTTTTCCACTATTTTCTCCAATATTTTATATAATATCTCCGTATTTACCCTTATGTCATCACTTACGAAAATGTTATCCCAATCTTTGTTTAATTCTTCATTAATTTCTGACCATTTTATATTTTTACTGTAGAAGTTGTATTTTCCATATCCTTCCCACTTTTTCATTTCTTGCTTATCTCTATTTTCACTTGCTTTGGAATGAACTGTTAATTCTATGACATTATGGTCTGAAATATTCGCATTATAAACTATTATTTCTTTAACATAATTCATCTCGTTCACAAATACTAGGTCTAAAGTATTTTCCTTTCTTGTTGGCAGGTGATTTATTTGTTGAATGTTGTATTCTAGTAGCATATCTAATAGCTTTTCAAATTGCCTCTTATCTTCTGCACTACTATTACTCTCTTTTTTTATATGTATAAGTACAACCACAATCTCCTATTCGTTCTTTCCATTCTACGAAAGGAAAGTTGAAGTCACCAGATAGGAGAATAGTCCAGTCCTTGTGATTTCTACATATATCATCCAATTTTTCAATTATTAAGTCAAACTCTTTAGTATTAGGAGGTCTATATATTACTATGTTCATCAATTTTTCAGATTCAAATTCTACCGCTTTCTTAGTTGCACATTCTGAGTTACTATATTTCTCATATATTTTTCCTTGTTTTTTGTCTTTCCTGTATATATTGCGGTTTCCCCCTTGATTCCTATTTTTTCTATCTGATCTATAAGTTTGGAACCCTTTTATTTGATCATCATTCCCAGTCTCTTGGGAATACCAGGTTTCACTTATATTCATTTATATCTATTTTCTTTTTCATTTTGGGTTAGTTCTTCTAAGTACTCTATTTTTCTTTTTGAGTTACTCGTAACTAAACCCTGCGCATTCATCACTATGATGGTTTGCGTGTTTTCCCCTTCATTTAATACTGGTAGTAATAAGGATTTCCCTGTCCCCTCTTTCTTCCTGTTCTGGTATGTTGTTCTTTTTTTCATTTCCAGAAATTCTGACATTAAAAAATCCAACTTTTCCATAATATTTTGATCTTCCTTCATCATAATTATTCATTTTGTGTCTGAATCTGCAATTTTCTCCGTTTCTGCAATATCCTCTTGCATAATAAATACAGTTATTATCTCTTGAGTAGAATTTCGGAGTGATGCTTTGAAATTTTTTGCTGACACCTCTGCATATCTCATTGGTGGTTTGCTTTTCTCTTTTACCTGATATTCTTGAGTTTCTCTCTTTATTTGTTTCTTTCTTATTTTGGATTTTATTACTTGGTTGGTTATTTATTTGATTATGATTCATGGCTACAGGGTGCATATATTTGCATTTTTTGTCGAACTTAAACATCCTTTTCCTTCTTTTAGGTTGTTACATATTTTTGGATGCAGATCTCTGCAATCATCCCCATCCATCCTACTAAGTATGCACATTTTTACCATATATTTCATAGTTTTGACATATCTTAGGATGTTTGTAGTAACATCTTTCTCCAAATCTGAGAGAGAGAGAGAGATAAATGCCACGAAGGAAAAATAAACGAAGGAGTCTGCGAGATCTTTCGGCTTAAAAGCCCTTTACTGAAGCAGTTACTGACAAAAAATACGAGGCGAAAAGACAATACAAGAAGTTTCGTATAACTGACAGATAGGGATTATAAAAGGATTAGTGCCTATCCGACACACCTGGAAGAATAAGAAACCTTCCCAAACAAGCATAAACAAAGGGTGCAATTAAAGGTTTAAGACAATCATCTCAGATACAATCTCCAGACAATTAAAGGATTATAGGTGACAGCTATACGGAACCTGGTAACAAAACCATATTCACAAAACATGACAGACATACATTACAATAAAATTTTTTTTAATAACTCTAAGGCAACTGATTTTATTTAGTCAGTAATTATATATTTGAGGTCATTCTTAAACATGTTACAGATACAAGGGTCTAAATGAAAAAGGCCACGACTAACATTGAAACTACAATGAAAAGTAAGTTGTATTAAAGCAGATTCTAAAAGATTTCGTGATAAGACATCTCTTGACCGTGCAATTACTGAACTGTCAATCCAATTAATTCGGTGGTTGTTTTCACTTAAATGAATAAATAATGCATTAGATTTTTGCCCAGTTTTTACAGAGTATTTATGCTGGCTTAGCCTTACTTCTAAGCCCTTGCTGGACTGTCCGAGATAGAATGAGGGACAATCCATACATGGAATTTTATATATTATGTTGTTGCTTTCTCTGGGGACATTTTTTATTAACATTCTTTTTAGTGTTTTATTATAGGAAGAAACAAGGTTGACATTGAAAGCTTTTAACAATGGTTTAACGGTTTCAAATCCGTTAAAATAAGGCAAACTGAGAATGTTCTTAGAATTTTCTTTCTGTGTGTTGTTTTCAGTATAAAACTTTTTGTGGGCTTTATTATAACAAATGTCTAATATATGTGAAGGATAGCATAAATCTTTCCCTATTTTTCTTATGTATTCAATTTCTTGATCCAAATATTGTGGACTGACAATTCGCAATGCTCGTAAAAACATAGAGGAAAAAATTGATATTTTTATATTAAGATGGTGGCCTGAGAAGAAATGAACATAAATAAAGATAAATGCCACGGATTTATCACGTTCCTAACTTTCGTGATTCTGTTATACATAATGAGGGCCACGTTTACTTTCGCTATCCTGTTTCCTCTTTTGAAATGTGTTGTCACTACCTTCTCCAAGTCTCTTGTGGCTGCACATTCAACCAGAATTCGTCTTAAGTTCCTGAAGAAGTGCCTTTCTGAACAAGTGCTCCCTAAATCCTTGCTGCCACGCCGTCTAAGAAGATATGACAATCACCCATTCAATGAATTTAGTGCCATGATGTTGAAACAGCACATAGCAGCCGCCAAGCAAGAAGAGAAAGAAAAATTCAAGGAACTGGAAAGAACAAGGATCTCTTTCAATCATTCCATCCCGGCTGATTGGAAGGACTCGCTGCGACGGGAAATTTACGAAAAACTACGTAGGACTACAGATGCCCTGAAAAGGAAACTCGACAGAAAACTAAAAAATCTTATTATTAGCAGTGATTGGACTAATTGTGCACGTCAAGATTGTGTTGTTAACTTATCTAGTAAACAAATAAGTGAAAATGTTGTGAGTGCGCTTGGATATGGTTTATCTTTCTTTGCAACAAGTAGACCTTCTGCTTTAATGATTGGGTCATCCCTAAGTAAATTTGAAAAATATTGTGATCTTCCTCAAAATCATGTCGACATGATTAAAGGTATTGTTTACGGAGCTGCCAATGTTAAGCATGAAAGTAACTTCCCTGCTCGCTATAAGAAAAGTTTGACCGATCTTAAAAAGGACAATACTATCCATATCACAAAAGCTGATAAGTCAAATAGTATAGTAATTTTAGATAAAGCTGACTACATATCACGTATGCAAGCCCTACTGGATGATGATGTGACTTATAAAAAACTAACAAAAAATCCTCTTGATCAAGTCATAAAAAAACTTCAATAGCATAGTGAAAAGTATCCTTAAAGATAAAACAGAACTACTAGCAAATTGTCAGTCAATTCTCCTTCGCTACCTTACTTATATGGATTAGTCAAAACGCACAAAGAAAATAACCCTATGCGGCCTATTATCAGTACTGTTGGTTCAATTTCATATAAACTCTCGAAATATATCACTAAGATTCTTGTTGTCCCCGTTACTTGGAACCATCTCCGATTCTCATATATATAATTCTCTAGATTTAGTTGATAAATTATACAAAATTGCTCTTTGCCCTACTGATAGATTCGTTAGTTTTGACGTATGTTTCTCTTTTTACTAAAGTCCCTATAGACTCTATTTTAGAATATCTTAGCAATGAACTAACTCAGCATGAATTACCTCTACCTATAAGTCACATTATTTCACTCACGAGTTTGTGCATTTGTGATTGTAAGTTTATATTCAATGGTGAATTTTATCAACAAATTTTTGGCATGGCAATGGGAAATCCTTTATCACCATTGCTCTCAAACCTGTATATTTAATTCTTCGAAAAATGCTACTTACCTAATATCATTCATATTCCTGTAAAGTGGTATCGTTACGTTGATGATTGTTTAGCTGTTCTTCCTGTCGGTATTGATGTAAATGATTTACTCTCTAAATTAAATAACCAGGTACCATCGATTAAGTTTACTCTAGAATTAGAAAAAGACAATTGCCTCCCTTTCTTAGACGTTTTGATACATAGAGAACCATTTCAATGTAAATTCAGTATTTATAGGAAACCGACTAACAACTTAACTTATGTTCATTTCTTCTCAGGCCACCATCTTAATATAAAAATATCAATTTTTTCCTCTATGTTTTTACGAGCATTGCGAATTGTCAGTCCACAATATTTGGATCAAGAAATTGAATACATAAGAAAAATAGGGAAAGATTTATGCTATCCTTCACATATATTAGACATTTGTTATAATAAAGCCCACAAAAAGTTTTATACTGAAAACAACACACAGAAAGAAAATTCTAAGAACATTCTCAGTTTGCCTTATTTTAACGGATTTGAAACCATTAAACCATTGTTGAAAGCTTTCAATGTCAACCTTGTTTCTTCCTATAATAACACACTAAAAAGAATGTTAATAAAAAATGGCCCCAGAGAAAGCAACAACATAATATATAAAATTCCATGTATGGATTGTCCCTCATTCTATCTCGGACAGTCCAGCAAGGGCTTAGAAGTAAGGCTAAGCCAGCATAAATACTCTGTAAAAACTGGGCAAAAATCTAATGCATTATTTATTCATTTAAGTGAAAACAACCACCGAATTAATTGGATTGACAGTTCAGTAATTACCACGGTCAAGAGATGTCTTATCACGAAATCTTTTAGAATCTGCTTTAATACAACTTACTTTTCATTGTAATTTCAATGTTAGTCGTGGCCTTTTTCATTTAGACCCTTGTATCTGTAACATGTTTAAGAATGACCTCAAATATATAATTACTGACTTAAATAAAAATCAGTTGCCTTAGAGTTATTAAAATTTTTTTATTATAATGTATGTCTGTCATGTTTTGTGAATATGGTTTTGTTTACCAGGTTCCGTATAGCTGTCACCTATAATCCTTTAATTGTCTGGAGATTGTATTTGAGATGATTGTCTTAAACCTTTAATTGCACCCTTTGTTTATGCTTGTTTGGGAAGGTTTCTTATCTTCCAGGTGTGTCGGATTCTAGGCACTAATCCTTTTATAATCCCTATCTGTCAGTTATACGAACCTTCTTGTATTGTTCTTTTCTCGTATTTTTTTGTCAGTAACTGCTTCAGTAAAGGGCTTTTAAGCCGAAGATCTCGCAGACTCCTTCGTTTATTTTTCCTTCGTGGCATTTATCTTATTTATGGATTTATCACGTTCCTAACTTTCGTGATTCTGTTATACATATATATATATATATATATATATATATATATATATATATATATTATATATATATATATTTATATACATATATATATATATATAATATATATATATATATGTGTGTGTGTGTGTGTGCGTGTGTGTGTGTGTGCGTGTGTGTCTGTGTGTGTGTGTGTGTGTGTGAGCAGACTGGAAAAATTCGTCTGAGATAATTTTATTTTATTTTTTTAACCATAATGAATCTGCATTTATTAATCATTTCGGCAATGAACTTATGAATCTTAGTTCGGGTCTATCTAAATTAGATAGTTACCTTGTTCATAAAATTGTAGGGAAGTAAAATGTCACCTTTTAGCTACAGGCTGCTCTCCTAACTGCAGTTTCAGTTCTTAAGCATTTTTCAAGTATTCTTACTTTTTGTTTGGTAGAGAATTTATTTTCTACAAACTGCTCATTACCAAGAGTAATGATCTTTTGCTTGTCAATGGCTTCGATCTTTGGTTTTAGAGGTTTTCATTTTTATTTTTATGTCTATTTTCTTTACCTTATACCCCCGAAGAAGTGTGCATAATACACAAAAGCGCTTGGTACCTGGTCTTTGATACTCACCTTTCCTGTCGTTGTCAACATATGAACCATATGTATATACTTACATATTCCTTTCTTTGTGTTTTGGTCTCATACATCATTCCTCGGAACTGAAGAACTAGATCATTATAATGACCATTATAAACTCCTCATACGAATGTGCTAAAATTTTTGTACATTCCTGCTGGAGGCCAAGTGCTGAACTTTGTTGATGAGGCAAAGTCGTTTGTTGTGCCTGTCTTTATTTATTCACTACTGAATCATGTCCATGTTGAACTGACTTTTTCAGAAGTTCATGTATTTTTGTTTTAATCGCATGGTTCAAATTTGAGTTTAAATTACTCATACAGTAGGTGTTGTTTGCTAAAGTGCCGACTGAATTGTGTATGAGAAAACGAAAACTATTTAAATAGCTATTTTCATATTGAGTCTATTCTATATCCATATTTATAACGTTGTGTTCGGTCACTGGTTGCTTTCAATATATAATTTTATCAACTTTAGATGAGCTTTTTCGCATGCCCACACATTCTAAAGCTCGGCAGTCTATCGTGCTATCTATACTCAGTGAAACCATCACTTTCATGCGGCCTTTGGAATAAGCGAAGATAAATACATATCTCCAGAAGAACGTGTAGACTTTTCCTTTTAATCTTCATTTCCAAATTCCTTTATGTTTGGTATATATGCATGCGCATTATCATGCGAAAGGAATGTATGTCGAGTGACGCCATGGCTTACCATTTTAACTGTCTGAAATCATGAACGGAACATAAACTTCAGAATTTTAGAGTTACTGATTTATTTAAAACTTGGAATGCTATAAAATATCGTATCCATATTACCTGCTTTTTTCCATCTGACCTTTCTGTTATTATATTTTGGAATTTGTATTATAATGGTTATAATGATAATAGATTTAGGTTCATCTGAACTGAAAGTGCACTATGCGTAGAGCTAACCTGATATGGAGGCAATTAGTTTGTACATCCTCTGATGAAAAAAGTAAAGTCGATGTTATAATTATGATCACTTAAAGGAATTTCACATGAGAGTATACTAGATTTGCTTAGTGCTCCCGTACCTTTATTTCATGTATTTGCAATTTAATATTCGGATCTCTCATTTACAGATCCTACAGATCAACGAAAGTATTTTCGAAGGTCGATGTTCGTCTATTTCGTATCATTTTCTTACTGCAATTAAGTTCTGGCAACAGATTGCAATTAATATTGATGCTAGACAGTAAAACAATATTACTGCGTATATTACATAAGTAATATGTCAAATACGTGAGATTTTCATCTCATTAGTAAAATTATACTTTTCCAAGAAGAGCGATATAAAGGAGATGGATTCTCTTGTGACACCTCTGCGATGTAAGTTAAGAGTATAGACATCACATATTTGCCACTGATGGTTGAAAATGTCTGGATAATCGTTATGTATCTGGAAATGAGACTAGTCATTATCACACAGCGTCATCGGCGTTGTTTTTTTTTTTTTTATACAGCAAGTATTATTGGGTATCTTTAAAAGCACGTGGAGTTCCACGTTGGACGGTTGGTTTTCGCGCTCGGCTACCAACCTGGTGGTCTATTCTCGGCTCGGCCAACGCGGAATCAGAGGAATTTATTTTTGGTGATAGAAATTCATTTCTCGACATAATGTGGTTCAGATCCCACAATAAGCTGTAGGTCCCGTTGCTAGGTGACCAATTGGTTCCTAGCCACGTAAAAATATGTAATCCTTCGGGCAGCACTAGGAGAGCTGTTAATAAGCTCAGTGGTCTGGTAATACTAAGATATACCCCTAAGAACACATGGTTCCTTTTGCGCATGCGTAAGAAAATAGAATAGGAAATGTCCAAGAATATAAGAGCGGAAATAATTTTACTTGTAATTAGTTTATCTTTTGAATTATGATCTTACGGTTTAGATTGGCACGTCACTGCAATTTCTATCTGTTGTTTACCCACAGATGAGACACAAGAAGTAGGGTTGCCCAGCGGTTAGGAAAGGGTTGTTCCTCTTCAGGAGAGACTTTTTCTGTGCGAAAAATAAGTGATAATGTTGTTAATTTTGTCAGGTGAGCGCTACGTCGTTTCATATAGCCTCGTATATGCAAAGAATACATATGTGCATAAGATTTCTCTATGTTTTAGCCTGAATCGCGCGAAACACCTCGTTGTGTCATTTGTCTAGCGTTTGCTTGACCGCTATATTAGGTGGTCGGGTTAAACCCTTTATTGACAACCTGCACCAGTGGTTGACTGTTTGTAATGACATGGGTAATAGAAGCCACTATACATGCAACGTCCTAAGTCAGCCTTGTTACTGTATACAGCTGTCTTGTTAATCTGGACTTCCTAAAACCAGAGTTTACCATCACTGCGACCACCACGAGTGTACCTAACTACATTACACTCCTTGAATGTAGTAGTAAATTCGTTGATGTTGGTTTCACTTTTAACCTTTAAAAGGACATTGCCGATATAGTATACATACGCATATACAACCGTGAGTATCGCATATGTGACAGCGCTGCACCCTAAGAGAATCCTCGTCTCAAGATCTAGTCTTTAAATGTGATTAGTTTTCCTACAGCTCTATGATTTTTAATATGTTACTTTGCAATTTCATGTGCAAATAGAAATAGGACTCAACTCGGGATATGCAGAGAAAACGAAAATATAAGAAAAATTTAAACGACAAACTAAAGATAATGCTAAGAAGCAACAATCATATTCAATGAAACGTTTCGAAGCTGATTGCCAACAACAACAGCAACAACAAAAACCACAACAGCAACAACAACAACAACAACAATAATAATAATAATAATAATAATAATAATAATAATAATAATAATAATAATAATAATAATAATAATGGACTCGTGCAGAAGAATGTTTGTTTGTTTGTATGGTGTTTTTACGTTGCATGGAACCAGTGGTTATTCAGCAACGGGACCAACGATTTTACGTGACTTCCGAACCACGTCGAAAGTGAACTTCTATCACCAGAAATACACATCTCTAACCCTTCAGTGGAATGCCCGAGAATCGAATTCGCGGCCACCGAGGTGGCAGACCAACACCATACCAACCACGCCACTGAGGCGCTTGTGTAGAAGAGTGTGCTTCTTGAAAAAGCATACATAGTGAGAAAAGTAGTGGACTCCTAATGAGACAGGATGCAATGCGGATCCCCACACTATAAAAACCACCAAGTCGAATAGGATAACTGTGATAGAACACAAATAATAATAATAATATATTAATTATTTTATTTTGAAGGTTCGTAAATACAAAGAACTTTTTGCAATGTTAAAACGCATAAAGGTCGATTGTTTTCTTTGTTCTCGTCAGCGACATGAAATGCATTTAGAAATGTTTCTTTTAACTTCATAAAAAAAAGGAGCTGCACCAAAGTCGTTTCCTGGAGAAGAGGCGAGGTTAATCTTCCTAGAAGTGAAACCTTTGTGACTTCAGACATTTTTTTAAATGGAAAGAAAAACAAAACTCTTTCTCGGAAGGGTTAAATGGGTGGAATATTCCACTATTTCGAGTTGCTTCGTTTGTAATTAAATTCAGTTAACGACAAATGACTAAGCTTACTGAAATATGAGAATGAAGCAATTGACGAAATGTACCAACACTCCCACTTCGCTTCTGTTCTTCTGAAATTGAAGGATATGCATTGCATTGACAAAGACTATTTAACAATTCAAAACGAATTGAATTGTGTAGTCGGTGAGGTACGAGGCTGACCTCCTATAAAACGAAATCAATTTTGATTAGCAAATCTCGTACAGATTTTCCATCCCATCCTCCATTTTCCTGAATGAGACTGAACCTTGAACTTTTCAAGGCGCAACTTTTGACTCGCATTTTACTTTTGATAAGCGTAAAATGAAAGCTTCAGCAAATGTCACGCGAAAGTTAGGAATTGTTCGTAAGGTCTCATATATCTATAACAGTGATAAAATACCTGTTTTAGGTCATTTGATCTTCTTTTAATAGAATAATGTTTTCTGATGTGGATGTCTACTTCTGCCAGATATTTATCTCTTTTAGATAGAGTGGTTCTTGGTGGTAGGTTTCTGTTCTCTTATATTAGCAATTTTAACCTGAACCATCGACGGATGAACCCCAGTTTGTCGCTTTTTCGTAAACTGTATTTCAACAGAGATCTTTCACATTCACAGTTGATCCCTGATCCCGTTTTCCTGCCGAGAACAACACGATTCGCTGTAAAGCAGCACCAATATTCAGTATATGCATCTGTCCGTAAAACTTCCCAGTTCCAGACGTCCTTTATTCCTCAGAAGTTCAACGGATGATGATGCAATGCATTGCTACCCTCATAAAATTCAAGTTTTCATTTTAATATTTTACTTGGAATTCTTATTTATTTATTAATTTGTTGATTTATCTGTTTTTCTAATAACTGACCTCCTTCTGTATTTGCCATTACTATCTGTTACTTATTTCGAATGAACATCATAATCTTTGGAAGCTTCGATTTCAAGTCGTGAACCCTGTGGGCTTCTTCCATATGAAGAGGGTTTATCGTCTGAGTCGTAATTGGAGTGGTCTTTGGAGATATCGATAGACTTGTGAATTTCAGGTAATTCTTTTTTTTACTTGGCTGTGATCTTAAGGAGGCAGGATGCAACCCGGAACCCCACACTAAAGTACCACTCAGTCGAATTGGAGGACTGTGATAGACCACCCCCCCCCCCCCCCCCCCCCCCCCCCCCATCCATCATCATCATCATCATCACTCATTGATGTCGCAATACCATGGGACACCAGAGTTGAAGAGAAAGAGAGGGAAAAAATGGATAAGTATCAAGACCTGAAAATAGAAATAAGAAGGATATGGGATGTGTTAGTGGAAATTGTACCCATAATCCAGGGACACTAGGCAGGAACCCAAGATCCCTGTAAAGGAACCTGGAAAATTAAATGCTGAAGTAGCTCCAGGACTCATGCAGAAGAGTGTGCTCCTGGAAACAGCGCACATAGGAAGAAAAGTGATGGACTCCTAAGGAGGCAGGATGCAACCCAGAACCCCACACTATAAAACCACCCAGTCGAATAGGATGACTGTGATAGACCAAAATAATAATAATAATAATAATAATAATAATAATAATAATAATAATAATAATAATAATAATAATAATAATAGTTGGGAAGTAGACTTTCTTTTAAACAACTTCTGCTGGAAATAATGGCTGATTCAGCTGCTGTAATTTTATAAAGGAATTTCCCAAGTCTCCTTATTATTGATTCTTCAGCATAAGCATCCTGAAAAATGAACAATAAGGAGACTTGAGAAAGTCCTGTATAAAATTACAGTAGCTGAATCAACCGTTATTTTCAACATAAATAATAATAATAATAATAATAATAATAATAATAATAATAATAATAATAATAATAATAATAATAATAATAATAATAATCACCAACGAATATTTTATTGAAAAAAATCGCAGCAATAGGATTCAGGAGCAAAATACAAGAAACTGCATTTTTGGGTTATTAGATTATATAGGTAACTTTGATTAATCTCGCAAACGCTATATCGTCGATTCAAGATAATATTAAATGAATCACGGGTCGAAATGATGTGATTGGCGCGGAATATACATATGTATTCTCAATTATTGATAAACGTAGTATATTTCACACGCACACTTATTAATTAAGAATGGGTCCTCGGTAGGTAATCTGTCATATCAGTTAATATTTCATACGCCTGATGTAGGAGAAATTTAATAAAGCTGCTAAACATTATATCGTAAATATAAAGAGAGCTCAGGTTTCCAGAACTCTTTTTCCAATGCATCTTCTCTCTCTCTCTCCCTTTCTCCGCCATGACCACCCCCATCCCCCGGTCTTTCTTCGCCTTATTTCTTTTCAGGCAGCGGTTTTCCTGGAGGTTCTTGGAGCTGGTTGGATCGTACCAGATAAAGATGTAAGAGGGAAACAAAAACGTCAGTTCAAAGTGAAAGATGAGACGAGAAAATTAGAAAATAAATTGGAGCGTCCAGGAGGCACGAAAGATGCAGCGGGAAATTTTTCCCTCTTATTCCATTGGGTTATTTAAAAGTATCATCCTGAAAAAAAGAAAAGAAAAGAAATACGAGTATAAAAAGGGAACTGGGAATAGTCAAGAATAGCTTGTCCTTAAAGGGGACACGCAACTGTCGATATTTTTGCGACTGATACCACAAGCATGGTGAAGTTTTATAGCTCAACGAGATCACAGAGCAAATTATGAATTCGCGACTCTCTCTCTCTCTCTCTCTCTCTCTCTCTCTCTCTCTCTCTCTCTCTCTCTCTCTCTCGTTTTTTTTTCTTTCGCTCTTCGTCTTTCGGTGATAAATTGACACTGGAACTGTAACATTTGATGCCTGAATCATAAAATAACACAGGTGTTGTGGTAGTTTCCATGTGGACCAATACAATGGAAACTTTTCCAAATGTGTCTGTACCCAATTATCAAACGATCTTTTTGGTACAGAAAAATTAATTGCCAGGACAACTGAGAAACTACTGTATATTAAACTCTGCTGATGCAGCAATAATAATAATAATAATAATAATTAATGATAATATAATAATAATAATAATAGGCACGATCCCAAGCTCCCTGATAAGGAACCTGGAAAAACTAGATGCTGAAGTAGCTCCAGGACTCTTGCAGAAGAGTATGCTCCTAGAAACACCGTACATAGTAAGAAAAGTGATGGACTCCTAAGGAGGTAGGATGCAACCCGGAACCCCACACTATAAAAAACACCCAGTTGAATAGAATGACTGTGATAGACACTCCACACCCACCCCCACAAAAAAAATAAATAATAAGATAAATAGTTCTAGAAACAAATCACAATCAGAAAAATAACTGAAAGCATACAGTTCGAAAATTATTTTGGAAGTAAGTCGAAGTTTGGGAAACTTCTTCATACCTTGTATGTGTTCACTTAATTGTAATCTTAATAATAACTTTTTTTCAGGATCCATATGCACTAGAATAAAAATATCATAGGAAAGTTTGGTCAGCGACAAGATGCATTTTATCAAACTTGTCAAACTTTCCGAAACTTTAAATTAAAGAAGTAAATTCTTCACCTGTCTTTAAAGCCACGGGGAATACTGTTAAATCTAGGGAATGAAAACTCCCTTGGATAAAGACGGGAGAAAATGTTCACTTTTCCCCTCCAAAAAATAAAAATAAAAAATAAAATAAAGCTTTTATGTTTTCATCGGTTAGTAACGTGCGTGAAGTATTGAATAACAAAATAAATAAATTGAAAGATGCAACGGTCACAAGTTTCTATTTTGGCAAAAGGAAAATTTTCCGTTCAGTGATGGACTGCACTGAATCAGCTGACACTCCATGGAAAGAAAAACAATTCCATTTCAGATGAGTTTCTACATTGCTGAGGATTTTTAATAAGATATAAATTCACAGTAAAGAGATGTATGTTCAATTATTTCTTGGAATACCTGCTAATAGCTTAACTGCTGAAAGAAACAACCTTTTCAGTATATTACACAAAACTTGCAAATATAGAATCTCGACCCACTAAGAAATCGACTGGGTTGAGATTAATCCTCTTGCATGTTTTACGAGCAAATATTACTGCGATTATAGATAGATACCTGAATTTACCGGAGAAACCTGAGTTGCTCTAATTTTGTTTTCGTCTAATGGTCGTATGTTTCAGATACCTGCTTCCTCCTTATCTTCTTTATCTTCAGCTTTTCC
>NC_087201.1:67899736-67902236 GCF_015104395.2 Macrobrachium nipponense
GGAAGAAACTGGTAAAGCGTTCAGATAAGAATAATTTGGTTTCAGAAATGGGAAAAGCTACGTAGATCAAATATTTACGTTAAAACATATTGCGCGCAGGAGAGTAATGGCATTTTAAATTCACTTTCTGATTACTTTTGCTGATTAGGGGAAGGCCTTTGAGTGGCCAGAGACCAATATGATTGACGGTCATGTGACATTATGTCATTTCAGCAAAAAGTATAAAGGTGATTAAGTTGCACATAAACAAGTAAATAACAAGTTAATTTTGAATGGGCCGCTATCGAGTGAATCGGAAGTAAACAGTGAGGTGCGACAGCAAATGTTATTTCGTCTTTGTTTTACAACTTTCCCATAAATTCTATAATAATGATAGAAATTTGGCAGACTAAGAATGTAAAGATGATGCTGCTTTATCAAAGAAAGCACCACAGGATTGGCGAACCTTTCTTAATAGAATTAACCAAAATTAATCCAGGTAAAATAAATTAATCCAGGTAAAATAAAGTCAGAGGATTCTCAAATGGATGATGTAATCCAAGGCAGAGAATACATTAAGGACGTTGGATCATCCATATAATGAAGGGACTATAATATCCAGTGCAGGTTTTCTTGAGATAGAGTTTAGTAAATAACTAGAAAAGACAATTGAACCAATGGGCGCGTGTAGGAAGATCTGGAAATTAAGGAGTGAAATGGTATACGAGGGTAAGATTAAAATTCCACTACGATCTGTAGTACTGCTAAATCATAATGTGGCAAGGAAACTATATCTAAAAAATCTTGTCGATTTCAGTATATAACTTTGAAATATATATATATATATATATATATATATATATATATATATATATTATATATATACATACATATATGCACAAATACACACATATATATATATATATATATATATATATATATATATTATATATACGTATATATATATATATATATATATATATATATATATACATATATATACATATATATATATATATATATATATATATATATATATATATATATATATATATGTGTGTGTGTGTGTGTGTGTGTGTGTGTGTATGTATATATATCTATTTTTATATAAATATAGTTTATATTTATATATACCGTATATATATATATATATATATATATATATATATATGTATATAGTATATATATATATATATATATATATATTTATATTTATATATATACATATATATATATATATATATATATATATATATATATATATATATATATATATATATATATATATATACATATATATATATATATATATCTATATATATACATATATATATATATATATATATATATATATATGATATATATATATATATATATATTATATATATATATATATATATATATATATATATATATATGTATGCATGTATGTATGTTATGTATGTATATATCGATATAAACATATATTTATATATATAAAATAGATATATATATATACATATATATACACATATATATATCTATATATTTGTGTGTGTATATATATATCTATATATATATATATATATCATATATATATATATATATATATATAATATATGTAGTGCATTTTACGTCCAGATACCAGATACTAAAATTCACTATAACAGAATACTGTTGATTACGTGCTCTAGTTAAAGCGATGGAAGCATCATGACACAATTACCTTTAAACGTAGGCGGAAGTATATGAACAAAAAATTGAAAGCAATCCATTCAGCTATTTGTGCCGAACTAAATTTGACGTTTCCCTTTCCCCTTTATGTCTGAATTGCTTGATTGATGTAGTGACATTTGATGTAGGCGGCACTTTGTTCCTCAAAGTGCTTCCAATCTTGAAGCTCAATATTCAAGTCTTTCAACGTCAAAGTCCGTACAAGATTAAGCGTATGAATAACGACAGAATAGATAAATAAGAAAGCTAACGCATATCGAGGCTAAAAAAGAAATTCATTGACGATTACAACCTTTTATATATTTTTTACTGATGGCTACCATACAGAAAAGTCAGCTCATGTTTCGCAAGATTGTCTCTGATGTATTTACTACCATTTAACTAATCATGAAAATAAATATTCTATAGGAAAATCCATAGAATTTGATTACATTTTCATAAAACAGCAATTGTCACTATGAAATCTTTATGATGACTTGAGTTTTCTACAAACGGAAATCTTAGTCGAAGTACTTAAAAAAAAGGAGAAAATAAATAGGTAACAGATACTGCTGCACTAATGAAAAATAGTTTTGCAAATATTTCGATTGCAGAGAGAGCTGGACCTTGCCGAGAAAGTTAAGTTATTAAGGAATTTCCGTTTCCCGGTCATGCTCCTATTGTGTTGCAGTTTCTACGACCTTTCAACAAATTTGTCAAATTTACTCAATGTCGAATATCAGGGAATGACAAAGAATCATAATTCAAGTAATGATAGTTTTCAAGTCGTACCAGCAAGGTGTATGCATGGAAGATCATTTCATTTTCA
>NC_087201.1:67907236-67929736 GCF_015104395.2 Macrobrachium nipponense
AAAGCACTACAACGCTACCGAGGACAATGGGGTTTGATGCAGTCTCCAAAACTACGAATACCTGAGTGTGACCGGTATTTGAGGTGGGAAGCGGCATAAACTTATATCCTCTTACGGTGGCAGGGTGGGTTTAAGCTTTACTGTCGTCTTGGATTTGAAGGTGGCGATGGTTTGTGCCCATCAGCCGGCAAATCTATTATCGCCTAGAAAATTCCCTTTCGGTTAAACATATATGAGAATATATTAATTCCGAGGTAGAGCGAATCAGTTATTAAAGGACATTTGTAGCTCGATATTTGTATATGAATCACGGTAATGTGATAAGACTTATATGATGGCTACGTGCGGACAAAAGCACTACAATGCTACCGAGGACGAGGGGGTTTGCTGCAGTCTCCAAAACTAAGAATACCTGAGTGCGACCGGTATTTGAGGTGGGAGGCAGCATAAACTTATATCCTCTTGTGGTGACGGGGTGGGTTTAGGCTTCACTGTCGTCCTGGATTTGAAGGTGGCGAGGGTTTGTGCCCGTCAGCCAGCAAATCTATTATTGCCTAGAAAATTCCCCTTCGGTTAAACATATATGAAAATTATATTAATTCTGAGGTAGAGTGAATTAGATATTAGGGAACACTTGTAGCTCGATATTTGTATATGAATCACAGTAATGTGATAAGACTTATATAATGGCTACGTGTGAACAAAAGCACTATAACGCCACCGAGGATGTGGTGGAGGTGTGGATTTAGGCTTCACTGTTGTCCTGGATTTGAAGGTGGTGATGGTTTGTGCCTGTCAGCCGGCAAATCTATTATCGCCTAGAAAATTCCCCTTCGGTTAAACATATATGAAAACATATTAATTCCAAGGTAGAGCGAATTAGATATTAGGGAACATTCGTAGCTCTATATTTGTTTATGAATCACGGTAATGTAATATGCCTTATATAATGGCTACGTGCAGACAAAAGTACTACAACACTACCGAGGAACGAGGGGTTTGGTTTGATGCAGTCTCCAAAAACTACGAATACCTGAGTGTGGTCTGATATTTTAAGG
Organism: Macrobrachium nipponense; assembly: GCF_015104395.2. Taxonomy (NCBI): domain Eukaryota; kingdom Metazoa; phylum Arthropoda; class Malacostraca; order Decapoda; family Palaemonidae; genus Macrobrachium; species Macrobrachium nipponense. The sequence continues at coordinate 67,908,295 of NC_087201.1, forward strand.
TTGGAGGCGGCATAAACTTATATCCTCTTGTGGTGGTGGTGTGGGTTTAGGCTTCACTGTCGTCTCCTGGATTTGAAGGTGGCGATGGTTCGTGCCCGTCAGCGGGTAAATCTATTATCGCCTAGAAAATTCCCCTTTGGTTAAACATATATGAAAATATATTAATTCCGCGGGTTAGAGCGAATTAGATATTAAAGGACAATGTAGCTTTGATATATATATATATATATATATATATATATATATATATATATATATATATATATATATATATATATAATGGGCGTAATGTCTGTCATCCGTCTATCATTCAGTCACGGGCATGAAACTTGGCAGGGTTATAGTAGGGACTCCTAAGATGGTTTATAATGGGGTTCCATCCTAACTCCCCTCCTTCGAAGCGGGTGGGGATGAGAGGAGATTCCCTGAAACGGAGCTGGTTCTGCCCGTAGACTTAGTTACTTTACGATATTTCATACCTAATTTCTGCATACATATTTTTGCTCGTATATATAATAATTGAGCTACAAATGCTTGATAATATCGAATTCGCTCTACTTCGGGAATATTGCCGAAGGGGATTTTTTAACGTGGTAAATGGAAGAGCAACTCTACTTCTGGACTAACTGGAGTCATTGGAAAAGCAATGTGTCGAGTATTCGAGACTCTTCAGGACCATTCCATCTATCACTCAAAAAAGTTCCCCTTCTGGGATATTCCCGAAGTAGCGTGAATTTGATATTGAACGACATTTGTAGCTTATTTATTGTATATAAATTACGGTGTGATAAAAATTTCATAAAAAGAGCTACGTGTTCCAAATGTGCCAATTAGCTATCACGGTGGAGGTGGGTTAAAGCTGAACACAAAGTACAATTTCCCCGATCTCGATGGATAAACATTTACTGCAGATTCGGTATTAACTTATACTTCTCTTGATTGCATAGTGGTTACCGTCGAATGCAGTCGTTAGGAAGGCACTGTGTCGAGCGTTCGAAACTCAAGCGTTCGAAACTTTTCAGTAACATTCCATTTATCAATTAAAAAATCCCCTTTCGATAATAATTCCCCCTCGTGGATATTCCCCAAGTATCGCGATTCGATATTAAACGACATTTGTAGCGTAGTGATTGTATATAACCCACGGTCGATATATATATATATATATATATATATATATATATATATATATATATATATATATATATATATATATATATATATATATATACCGTAACACTAAGGAACAACTTCCAGTACATATGTTCACCATTTACTCACAGAAGTCAAATGCAGAACCTATTACAACGAACTTCCTTTTACATTAGTTCAGAGCGATGTTGATTCACCTGTCAGTGGCAAACTTTACATGTTTAAAACTAATAATAACGTATTACTGAAATACAGATTACTCGGAGATCATTTGTTGGTACCATTATGCATATTTAGCATTAGATTATTTGGAAAAAACTACGAATATTTTGAAATATGAGGAGTGTAATCGGCAGAGTAAATATCTATTCTTAATAGTTGAGACATAGTAGCTAAAGTACTGTTTTTACTCTACGATTTAAGCTAGGTCAATTTTAATCTCTCTCTCTCTCTCTCTCTCTCTCTCTCCTCTCTCTCTCTCTCTCGTGTTTGGTCTATAGGCAATTGCACAACTTCAAATATCTTTGGCGGTTTAGCAATGGCTTCCCGAGGGCCACTTTTCTCTGGAGACTTTTCATTTTCGTGCCAATTGCTTTCAGGTAGTGAATTCTCTTTTGTTTGTCTGTCGTCTGGAGAGAGGTTTCCTAAAAATTGCCTCCTGACCATGTTTTTCGCAAACTGAAAATGGATATGAATGAGGCTTCATCTAATATGTGTTACGGTGTCACCTTCATGTAATGCACATAATGCCTCTATATCCTTTTAAGTGTCCATTCCACGGACTCTTAATCTCACCAGTAGTAATTCATATTTTTTCTGTTTATTTCCTTATAAGGAAAATGCAAACGCTTGTTCTCATTATTATCTGTTCACTGATAAATTTTCATAGCATAGGAATATTTTAGGAGATTGTCCATAGCTGGTTAATACCCTATATATATTATAATAACTTTCTTTGAAAAGACCTCAAACGAAATATATTTCTTGTTTACAGTTTCTAAAAAAAGTAGCTTTCCCATCAGCGTCCAAAGCTTCTTTCCGGTTATTATCTGAAATCGTGTTCCCGAGAGTAACCTACATACTTTATACACTAAGTATTGGCTGCTGTCACTCTCTCGTGCTCCCAGTAAATGGTTATATAAAAAACGATGAACAGCTGGGAGTCGACAAGAACACTTCTTATTTCTGTTTGAATATGTTTGCTAGTGGTGAGCTGAAATCATTATGTGTTCGTGGAATGGACTGCCTCTGGATTACCTCCTGTTCTGAGTAATGTAATGAATAATACAAATCGCCATTGTCAGACACACAACAAAAACACGTTCATATAATCATCTCATAAGCGTACGTGAAACAAACAAACACACACGCACACAAATATATATATATATATATATATAGCATATATATATATATATATATATATATATATATAATTAGTATAAATGTATATATATATATATATATATATATATATATATATATCTATCTATCTATCTATCTATCTATCTATCTATCTATCTATATTATATATATATATATATATATATATATATATATATATATATATATATATATCTATATAATATATATATTATATATATATATATATATATGTGTGTGTGTGTGTGTGTGTGTGTGTGTGAGTCATATCACAATACCGTGATTCATACACATTTATCGAACTACCAATGTCTTTTAATATCTAATTCGCTCTAATTCGGAATCAATATATTTTCATATATGTTAATCGAAGTGGAATTTTTTAGTCGATAACAGATTTGTCGGCTCATGGGCGCGAACCATCTGACCCAACAAACCCAGGACGCACAGTGAAGCTTTAAACCACACCGCCACCGCAAGAGGCTATAAGTTTATGGCACCTCTCAACTACAAATACCTGTCGCTCTCAGGTATTCGTTGTTTTGGAGTCGGCATCAACCCACCTCGACCTCGGTAATGTTGTAGCGCTTTTGTCCGCACGTAGCGAAATTGGAAACGTGAGGGTTGTTGAGGAAGCATAGTACAAAAAATGACTTGCTGAAGACAATTAAACATTTTTATGATTGTAGCGAAGGTTTGAAAGTCGAGGGAAAATAATTTATGAGAGAATCATTGGGGAAGGAACTTGAAGGTTACTCAGGATGTAAAGTAAAGAAGATGAGTTGCTCAAAGCCATGAGAACTTTTCATCGTGGAAAAAGAGGTCTGTCCAAGTGGTGGCCGGTAATGAAGTCGTAGGAAAAGCAGTCATAATTTTGGGTAGGAATAAAGTTCCATGACAATTTACAGAAAAGGTCTCAATTTTGTCTAGGAAAGAAAGTCATAGAAAAAGTCTCAATTTTGGCTAGGGAAAAAGTCACAGAAAAAGTCAAGAGAAAAAAAGTAACAATTTTGGCTAGGAAAAAAGGTCACAGGAATAAAAAAAAAACACACACAGAAAACAGTCACAATTTTGGTTAGGAAAAAAGTCACATGAAAAAAGTCAGAAAACTGTCGCAATTTTGGCTAGGAAAAAAAGTCACAGAAAAAATTTACAGAAAAAAATTAAATTTTGGCTCGGATACAGTCACAGAAAAAGTCACAAGGATCTATGCTATTTAAAGTTTTTTTTTTATTACAGTCTTCCGCAACGGGCTTCTACTAAACGAGCTGCAAAGGTTGATATATACCGAGTTAAAACCTTTAAGGGGTCACTATCTAGGATAGATTAATGTGATTCTTTTCCCATGACTTCTATTTTGTGACATTTTTTACTTGTGATTTATTTTTACCTGGATTCGTCCAAATATGTAGATGGGATACTGAGTTATTCGTAGCGAATGTAGGTCTGAAGCATAAGAGCCCCATCGTAGCATTACATACCACTGGAATATTCACAGTTCGCTAGTCCAGGTTTCGACATTTTTGGTCACTGAAAGAGAGACAGAGAAAAATGACACTTGGCTTTCCGCTCTGTGTCATTCTCAACTGCAATTACTTTTTCAGGATAATGGGATATTGTTCATCATTTACCAGGGCGTCCCTTGTAATCCATAACATGCTCAGCGTCATGAACATTTTATTACTTATATATATATATATATATATATATATATATATATATATATATATATATATAATATATATATATATATATATATAAAGAGAGAGAGAGAGAGAGAGAGAGAGAGAGAGAGAGAGAGAGAGAGAGAGATGGATTTTTATACTGCGCTCTGTGAGACGTGTACATTTTATTACTTCTAATACAATGAAACTAACTTTCTTGTTTGAATTCTTTGTTGATTAGTTTTAACTCAAATATCAGATCTCAAGCATTTCAATATTGAGAAGTTTCCGAAGGAGAGTTACTGGTTTAGTTGCGATTTTCACTTAACATAACAATCTTTAAACTGGGTAAAGATATACTAACAATAAAAATGTCCTTAGCTGCATGGTCTCACGAATCATAAAATATGTACGTAGGTTACTTTACTTGCAAGTATTCGAGTTATTACAAAATAAACTTGCTTTGAAAAGTTTTTAAAATTCGAAAGATTTCGGCAAAAATGATTACTTTTTGCGAAGGTGTGAGTCTCAGTTAGAACCATTCTATTATATTCTTTAACATGTTATCGGAAAAGGCCGACGTGCTACCGATATAGCGCACAAGTATAGTGGATGTCTGCAGTGTACATGTTGTATTTGTAAGTCTTCTGTGCAAATAGCTCTTTCTTATTGAACTGCTGTATCTGCTGTATAATATTCGCAATTATGGCAATGATCTCGTCATTGCCCAGAAAATCTCTGGATGCCCTTCACTTTGAAAAGTTTGAGAACCTATGTGACTTTGTGGATGAAGGAGGCAGAGAAAGAACGACAGATATTTGAGCAAAGCTGTGGCTAAGCAAGGGAGTCGTGAATGGAATTTTGAATGGGTATATTTTATGGGTGACACGGGACTCATTGGGCCCGTAAAACATGTCTTAATTTGTTACGACCTGTCTAGGAGCAAGAGCCCATGCTGGCATGTGACCAGTTTAATGTAAACGACGAAGTGTTGTAGGAACTGGGGAACAGTCATATGGAGTTAGCACAAGAGAGAGAAAATTGACAGTAAATGTGAGTGAGAAAGAGGTTAATATGCTACATTGAAACAAGTGAGTTTGTATAGATGACTGTTAATATGGAGGACATAATTCTGAAAGCGGTTGAATTATACAAATATTTGGGAGACGTCTAATGGATGATGATACGTTGACAGGAAAGGTGTCACAGACTACGTGAAGAAAGAATGGCAGCCGAGTTTACTCAAAAGAAAGGACAGTAAGTAAAAGGCAGTCCTTGTGTTTAGCTGCTTATATATATATATAATATTATATATATTATATGATATATATATCTATTATATATAATATATAATATATATTATGTATATGTATTATTATATTATCTATATATAATATATATATATATATATATATTTACTATAATATATATAGATATATATTTACATTTATATATATACATCTATATTATATATATTTATATTATATATTATAATTATATATATATATTATTTGGGGGGTTAATTAATTAAAAAAATATGTATGTATATATATTATATATATATGATATATATATATATTCTATATATATATATATTAATATATATATATATGTGTGTGTGTGTATATATGTGTATGTATATATATATGTATATATATATATATATATATATATATATATATATAAATATAATATATATATATATATATATATATATATATATCTATATATATATATATATATATATATTGCTGCAAGAAATGGGTTCAAATCGAAAAAAAAATTTCTGCATGCATTTTATTCTCCTATTAAATGTAACAATATTTTCAATATGCTTTAACCTAGGCCCTCCCCCCTCCTCTAATGTGCTTCACACTGAAGCTCGAAAGTATTAACTCTGTAATTAAAATCTGGTTCATTTGAGGCATAACTTACTTATTTCAATATCCAATTTAAAGATATTGGCAAATAAATGTACTCTACGTTCGAATAGCGATTTGCTTCCTCACTAAATTCCTCTCGACGAAAATGAAACAGTGTGGCAGGAGAAGGAATAAAATCCCACTGAATAACCTTTTGATTCCCTTGAAACAATGGTTTGCGTACAAGCATTAATTAAGCCTTAGTCCTAATGAGATGCGAGTGTGGGACCAATCGGTCGTATCGGAATCAACGGCTTCTCTTCCGCTGAAGGGGAACTAACAAAAATTTTGCCGGGATTCAATAAGCACAGAATTCGTACACATTTTTTGTACTTTAAATACAAACGTACTTTTTCATAACGGATGAGAATATGATCTTTTACGTTTATGATCTGTTACATGTTTACATTTTAGCGGTTTTTTTTATAAATATTTTCTATACTATTTGTAACAATCCTATCACAATATCTTTAATTTCATTTTCATCGTCTCAAAACCTCTACGTTGATAGATTTTTTTTTATTTCTTCTCTCTTACTAACAAAACAGTCAACAGCAAAGTTAAACTGAATTTATACTAAATACATTTAACGACAAAGTCAGGCCAGTTCAATGCTAATTATAATGTTTACAAGCTATCAGCTGCATGTTATGTGAGGTGTTAAAAATACTCATAAAATACAAACTTTTTGTTGGTAAAAAGCTAAGAGGAGGCTGAAGCTCAAGGAGTTTGGTCTACCAGAGAATCTAGATCAATGATCCAAACTTATCTGTTGATAACGAAACCAACCCCTTCAGGCTTCTTTTTCATTAAAGCGAATATGGAAGGGAATGAAATGGGACTTCAAGAAAACTTTTCATATTGTGGACGGAATGCACGAGGTATTCGACATGTTTGAAAACCTAAATGTGATGCATATCCATGAAGTTTTAAAGACGGAAGTTTTCAACACGAGATGTCTTGAAACTTTTATGTAAATGATTACCGTTATCAATATTAGGCTTTCAACTTTGAGTAAAGTTGTCACATTACCGAGTGAACGTGTGCAATGCAGATATTAAATCATAAATGGCGAGAGAGAGAGAGGGAGAGAGAGAGAGAGAAGAGAGAGAGAGAGAGAGAGAGAGAGATTGATCAAGTAAACTTCCTGACGAAATAAAAGCTAGAGAAGTTCGAATGGTTATTAAAGTAACTGCCTTCTCTATCCAAACAACAAGGCAGGTGGAGCAAGAAATAGATCCCGCCATCAGAGGAGAGAACAAGAGAAATCGAGTTTGCGTGATGGGCCTAAAGGCAATAAAACCGCCCTTTCTATGGGGACGACATGGCAATGACATAAAACTGATATTGTAAAATCCCTCTGGAAACGGAATGCATCGGAGATAGACTGAGGGAATTCCCAAATGTCTCAGGAAAACTGATGTCAATTTGATCTCACCAGAAAGAAAATTCACACTGAGAGAAGAAGAAATTTCTTTCGAATTTAAGTTGTCTGAGAAATTAAAAGGTTTGTTTGCGCAATTAGATTTGTTTTTCCATGGATTTCCTTTTAGTGAGCTCCAACGAAAAAAAATTCAGTCAGCGAATACTTAAGATTCATTGCAAGCTTCGAATACTTGAGATTCTTTCCAATCTCCGAATACTTAAATTCATTGCAAGCTTCGAGTACTTAGGATTCATTCCAGGCTTTGAATATTTAAGATTCAGTCCAAGCTTCGAATGCTTGAGATTCATTCTAAGCTTCGAATACTTAAGATTCATTCCAAGCTTCCAATGGTAAATATGCATGATCAACTTCGAATACTTGAGATTCATTCCAAGCTTCGAATACTTAACATTCATTCTAAGCTTCGAATGCTTGAGATTCATTCCAAGCTTCGAATGCTTGAGATTCATTCCAAGCTTCGAATGCTTGAGAGTCAATCCAAGCTTCGAATCCCTGAGAGTCATTCCAAGCTTCGAATATTTAAGATTCATTGCAAGCTTCGAATGCTTAAGATTCATTCTAAGCTTCGAATGCTTGAGAGTCAATCCAAGCTTCGAATCCCTGAGAGTCATTCCAAGCTTCGAATATTTAAGATTCATTGCAAGCTTCGAATGCTTAAGATTCATTCCAAGCTTCGAATGCTTGAGAGTCATTCCAAGCTTCAAATACTTTAGATTCATTACAAGCTTCGAATGCTTGAGATTCATTCCAAGCTTCAAATACTTTAGATTCATTCCAAGCTTCGAATGCTTGAGAATCATTCCAAGCTTCGAATGCTTGAGATTCATTCCAAGCTTCAAATACTTTAGATTCATTCCAAGCTTCGAATGCTTGAGAATCATTCCAAGCTTCGAATGCATGAGAGTCATTCCAAGCTTTGAATACTTTAGATTCATTCCAAGCTTCGAATGCTTAAGATTCATTCCAAGCTTCGAATGCTTGAGAGTCATTCCAAGCTTCGAATATTTTAGATTCATTCCAAGCTTCGAATACTATAGATTCATTCCAAGCTTCGAATGCTTGAGAGTCATTCCAAGCTTCGAATACTATAGATTCATTCCAAGCTTCGAATGCTTGAGAGTCATTCCAAGCTTCGAATGCTTGAGATTCATTCTAAGCTTCGAATGCTTGAGAGTCATTCCAAGCTTCGAATGCTTGAGATTCATTCCAAGCTTCGAATGCTTGAGATTCATTCCAAGCTTCGAATGCTTGAGATTCATTCCAAGCTTCGAATGCTTGAGATTCATTCCAAGCTTCGAATGCTTGAGAGTCATTCCAAGCTTCGAATGCGTGAGAGTCATTCCAAGCTTCGAATATTTTAGATTCATTCCAAGCTTCGAATCCTTAAGATTCATTCTAAGCTTTGAATGCTTGAGAGTCATTCCAAGCTTCGAATGCTTGAGAGTCATTCCAAGCTTCGAATATTTTAGATTCATTCCAAGCTTCGAATGCTTAAGATTCATTCTAAGCTTTGACTGCTTGAGAGTCATTTCAAGCTTCGAATGCTTGAGATTCATTCCAAGCTTCGAATGCTTGAGATTCATTCCAAGCTTCGAATGCTTGAGATTCATTCCAAGCTTCGAATGCTTGAGATTCATTCCAAGCTTCAAATACTTTAGATTCATTCCAAGCTTCGAATGCTTGAGAATCATTCCAAGCTTCGAATGCTTGAGATTCATTCCAAGCTTCAAATACTTTAGATTCATTCCAAGCTTCGAATGCTTGAGAATCATTCCAAGCTTCGAATGCATGAGAGTCATTCCAAGCTTTGAATACTTTAGATTCATTCCAAGCTTCGAATGCTTAAGATTCATTCTAAGCTTCGAATGCTTGAGAGTCATTCCAAGCTTCGAATGCTTGAGAGTCATTCCAAGCTTCGAATATTTTAGATTCATTCCAAGCTTCGAATACTATAGATTCATTCCAAGCTTCGAATGCTTGAGAGTTATTTCAAGCTTCGAATACTATAGAGTCATTCCAAGCTTCGAATGCTTGAGATTCATTCTAAGCTTCGAATGCTTGAGAGTCATTTCAAGCTTCGAATGCTTGAGATTCATTCCAAGCTTCGAATGCTTGAGATTCATTCCAAGCTTCGAATGCTTGAGATTCATTCCAAGCTTCGAATGCTTGAGAGTCATTCCAAGCTTCGAATGCTTGAGAGTCATTCCAAGCTTCGAATGCTTGAGAGTCATTCCAAGCTTCGAATATTTTAGATTCATTCCAAGCTTCGAATGCTTAAGATTCATTCTAAGCTTCGAATGCTTGAGAGTCATTCCAAGCTTCGAATGCTTGAGAGTCATTCCAAGCTTCGGATATTTTAGATTCATTCCAAGCTTCAAATGCTTAAGATTCATTCTAAGCTTCGAATGCTTGAGAGTCATTCCAAGCTTCGAATGCTTGAAAGTCATTCCAAGCTTCGAATGCTTGAGATTCATCCCAAGCTTCGAATGCTTGAGATTCATTCCAAGCTTCGAATGCTTGAGATTCATTCCAAGCTTCGAATGCTTGAGATTCATTCCAAGCTTCGAATGCTTGAGAATCATTCCAAGCTTCGAATGCTTGAGATTCATTCCAAGCTTCGAATGCTTGAGAATCATTCCAAGCTTCGAATGCTTGAGATTCATTCCAAGCTTCGAATGCTTGAGATTCATTCCAAGCTTCGAATACTTTAGATTCATTCCAAGCTTCAAATATTTTAGATTCATTCCAAGCTTCGAATGCTTTAGATTCATTTCAAGCTTCGAATGCTTGAGATTCATTCCAAGCTTCGAATACTTTAGATTCATTCCAAGCTTCGAATACTTGAGAATCATTACAAGCTTCGAATGCTTGAGAATCATTCCAAGCTTCGAATGCTTGAGAATCATTCCAAGCTTCAAATGCTTGAGATTTTCATTCCAAGCTTCGAATGCTTGAGATTCATTCCAGGCTTCGAATACTTTAGTTTCATTCCAAGCTTCGAATGCTTGAGAATCATTCCAAGCTTCGAATACTTAAGATTCATTCCAAGCTTCGAATATTTTAGATTCATTCCAAGCTTAGAATACTTTAGATTCATCCCAAGCTTTGAATGCTTGAGATTCATTCCAAGCTTCGAATACTTTAGATTCATTCCAAGCTTTGAATGCTTGAGAGTCATTCCAAGCTTCGAATGCTTGAGAATCATTCCAACCTTCGAATGCTTGAGATTTTCATTCCAAGCTTCGAATGCTTGAGATTCATTCCAGGCTTCGAATACTTTAGATTCATTCCAAGCTTCGAATGCTTGAGAATCATTCCAAGCTTCGAATACTTAAGATTCTTCCAAGCTTCGAATACTTTAGATTCATCCCAAGCTTTGAATGCTTGAGATTCATTCCAAGCTTCGAATACTTAAGATTCATTTCAAGCACCATAAAATCTAAGGATTTAATCAGTCTATATATATATATATATATATATATATATATATATATATATATATATATATATCCATATAGAATTATATAGATTATTATTAATATTATATTAATTAATATAATTATTAATAATATTTTATTAGATATATCTACACACACACACACACACACACACACACACACACACATATATATATAATATATATATATATATATATATATATATATAGTATATATATTATACTTTTAGGGCATAGTTTTTCTCTAATACAATTTTCGTTAAAAGCAATTGTTTTAGTGGCATCAATAATTTTCTTGCAGGTATCTTCATACCGACGAAGTTTTTTCCGATTCTCGTTCGTCAATTTCTGGTGAAAAATACGCAGACTTCCTTCTTCCATTTATTGAATTTTGTCACGACAGCTGTTTCGCCTTATGGCATTATCAAGCGACTACTGATTTACAATCTGACCTTTCGGCCTATTTATTTCATCGTGTGGGAGGTATGACCTTGAGGTATGGGTACTGGTTAGTCTAGAGATTAACAGCTTAAGGGCGTTGTTTTGGATACAAAGAACATAAGGACATATGTAGTATGACAATAAGAGTGAAAATTTAAACAGTGGTTAAATAAATATTCAAAGTACAATGCCATGTGCTAGAGTTTCCTTAAATGTATGTTTAAAATTTAATATGTTACATGTTGGTTTTAGATAAAAATTACAAAATTACATACAGGAATGAAAATGAATATAGAAATCTAAATAGAGGAATAAAAATATATGTATATATTTTATAGCATGCATAAAGGAACAAGAGATAATTTCTGTTTATACATAAATGTGTATGATTTAAATTTGAGTGAGTGAGCGTGCGTGTGTGTGTGTGCGTGTGTGTGTGTGCCAAACCAAATGGTATACGTTGGTTAACGGCTGCTGATTCGTGTTGGGCGGAGTCTCAGCGATCTGAGCAATGATGTTTACTTGACTTTCGCTGACGCTTGGGTCTTTCATGTCATTTTCAAAGGGGCGCGATGTTCTCGGTGGATTGGGGTGCGCTGTCTGGTCCCTGTTTGCTTGCGTATTCCTTCTCCTGCTGGAAGGGAGTATATGGTCCGATTCTTGTTGGACGTTCAAGGTCGGCTTCTGAATAGCGATGCTCACTGCTTCCGTTATTAAGAGGCGACCGTAGTTGTCTTCTCTGTGTACGACCTGGGTGCCTTCTATGAGCTCTTGTAGAGATGGCTTCCTATCGTGAACATCTATGTAATGTTGATGGATGGCCACTTGATTTCTATGAGCCAGCAGAAGTCTCCGAAGGGTCGTTGTAGTGTGCCCGATGTAGTTTTGGCTGTGAGGTTTACACACCTCCTCTGGACAAGTAAATTTATAAACTACATTCGTTCACATCTCCTTCGGTCCCCCCGGAGCGGTGCTGTTCTTCATTATTAAGGCTGCTACAAGGTTGGGCTTACTATATATCCTGAGGCTTATTTTATGGTAAGGGGCTTTTGGGGTTACGCCTCTGTTTATTATCCCGCGTAGTGTGCAGCAATCCTCCTTGTATGCAGACCCATAATGTACACGATGGTAAATAATCAAATTCTCCTCGTTTTTCGTCATCGTGTTGGGTTGGTAAAATTCGTCCATTTTCTTTTTTATTGCTGCTCCGATCATTTGATCTGCATAGCCGTTATTTGTCAGCAGTTGGCGAATTCGGTCGAGTTCGTTATGTATGTCTCTCCATGATGAGCTGTGTGTGAAAGCTCTGTTGACATACGCACTCACGACAGACTTTTTGTAAGCGTCCGGGCATTCTCCGCGTGCGTTCAAGCAACGGCCAGCGTTTGTTGCTTTCGTATAAACGGTCGTCTTAAACTGTCCTTCTTGTTGTTTTACCAGGACATCAAGAAATGGCAAAGTCTTCTGCTGGCTGTGCTCTGTGGTGAAGTTGAGCACTGAGTTTCTTTTCAGAGCATCTGCTAGTTTTCTGGCATCGTCAGGCTCTTTTATTGTGACGAATATATCGTCGATGTAACGCCCATAGATCCTAGGTTTTTGATGTTCTCTAAAGGTCCTTTCTTCGACGGTGGCCATGTACATATTTGCAAAGAGGACCCCTAGTGGGGATCCCATGGCAACTCCGTCTACTTGACGAAATAATTCAAGTACTGATCAATCAAAAATATGAAGTAGCGGACCCAAGAACTATCCCAAATCGCACTGACAGAAGAAATGAAGACCTAATTTGTACAGAGCTAATCTAACATCTATTAAAACGTCGATTAAGGAAACCCAAGTGATTTCCGCGATCAAATATGATTTTTAAAATCCAGTCCTTAAAATGCCTGCATGTTAATACATTTGAGTTAGTCGTATAGATCTTAGCCCTTAAACGCGACTGGACGTATTTTACGTCGAGATAAATTGTCTGTCGGGTGCCGACTGGACGTATTTTACGTCGACATACAAAAGTTTTTTTTTAAAAAATTCGCGGAAAAATACTTATAGGCCTACCAGCCTAAAACTTTTGAATCACGCGCCTTGGGGGATGCTGGGAGTCCACGGATCAAGGCCTTGTTTTGTTTTGAAGCGTGACCCAGGGTGCGCATGCGCGATATCCTTCCTTCTGCTCCAGCCAGCATCAGTAGCGCACCATCCGAGAGCGATCTTTCGTGGAAAAGCGTGTTTTTCTGACTTGTGCGAGACTTTGAGCATTTGTATTGCTACAAGACATTCCTAGATAGTTCTCAACGACGTGTGAACCGTGAAAGGCGCGTTTTACCCCGTCGGAAGGGATCGTGTAAGGCGAGTTTTGGACATGGATGCTGGCGAGGGCCCAAGCACCCAGCATGACCCCGCGCCTCAAGGGGCCGTTCTGTGCGGCCACGTGCTGCTGAAAGTGTTTTCGGGAACACATCGTTTTGCCTTTGGTTTACCCCTAGAAAGCATGTGGGCGTCCTTAGGGGCATTCGTAGGCATTTGGGAGCCTCCAACCAAGGGACATAGACGAATATCTTTCGGAGCTTGATCGGGGAACATGTCGGCAAGTCTCATTTTGATGGCGGATGGTCATCGAGTGATGAGGAACATCAGTCCGATGAAAGTGAGGATGAATATTTGCCCCCAATGTCCGTTCGAGGCTCACATCCCGAAAGTGAGCTCGAATTCAGTGCATACGAGGGGGAATCTGAGGGGGAGGGGAGGGGGAGGGTGGGGATACGGGCTCAAGTTTTATCGCAGAGGACGATACAGAAAGTGAGGCCCTAAGTGAGGGTGATGGGCCAACGGGGGGGGGGTAGTGTGCATCGTGCCCGCACCCGTGCGCGGTGCGCGCGCACGGGCACGTAGAAGGTCGGTCGTCGCGCCAGCCAAGGTGAAGGTCGGTCGTCGGAGAGTGACGAGGGGTGGACGGAGGACCCCACCCCTCCTAACATGCACCCCTTCACGGCAACCCCTGGGATGACCGTACCAGTACCCCTGACTGTTTTGGGGATTCATCCAGCTTTTCCCTGACGCGGGAATGCTGGAATACCTGGTACACGAGACGGTGGACTACGTCGGTACTGCCGATATGAGCTGAAGACGACCTTGTCGTATTACTGGCGGGGTTGCAACCTCATTGACATGGCACATTTTTTGGGCTCCACATTTATTTTGGTTTGACACCTGCTATCGACGTCAGGTGCAATATTGGAAGAGAAGTTATTTTTATATATGCCGAATGTGCCTGGCGTTATGTCCCGTGATATTTCCTGGCGATGGACAGTACTTCAACGACCTTCAACGAAGGGCCATACCCCGGAATAACAGTGATCGCCTCATTTTAGTGCGTACAGTGTTGGATTATATCCGTGAGCGGTGTATAATTCTCGTGATTCCTGGAAAGAACCTGTCTTTGGATGAGGGGATGATGCCTTACAAAGGACGTCTTAGTATAAAAGTGTATAACCCCCACGAAGCCAAAGAAATATGGTGTGAAATTCTTTCTCATTACCGAGGCCAACACTGGATACGTTGTGGACTTTTCAGTGTATACCGGGGTATTCTCCACGCTGCGTGACACTGTATTCAAACCTTGTGGGACGTTTCCGTACCCAGGATATCACCTGTTTTATGGGATAATTATTATAACTCGGTTATCCCTATGGCCCAGGAACTGTATGAAGCAGGTGTTCACAGTCAGTCGGTACCCTTCGGTTGGTGCGTGGGGCCCCGAATGTCCTCAGAGGTTCGCTAGTCATCCGCAACACCTGGCAAGAGGAGAGACAGAGTGGCGGCGGAAGGGCGCTGTCCTTCGTCATCTGTTGGAAGGGTGTCCGACTCGTCCCCATGATTACGACGAGTCATGAACCCATCCAAGAAGAGATCGTACAGCGGAAGAAGACACGTCGACAGGGCCGAGTTGTGTTTGAGGAGTTTCGTACCGAGCGGCCTACTGTCATTGGGCACTACAACAGGCACATGGGAGGAGTTGATCTCTTTGATCAGCTCATCCAGTACTATCCCTTCGCCAGGAGAACCAGAAGGTGGACACAGAAGCTCCTCAAATACATCCTTCAGTTGGCCCTCCAAAATGCCTACATACTGTACTGTGGGTAACCGCGGTGACAATCTTCCGAGGTTGACCCACGCCACAGGTTTCCTAGAAGGTAGCCGGGAATGCCCTCATCAAACTCGATCCGATGAGTGGCCTTCCATAACTGACCCCCTGCCCCTCCCCGAGCTGCAGATCTGCCCCTAGAGGAAAGGGCAGATAGTGAGGGCCCAACTTCGCTCGACCTGCCGCCGCCCCTGCTGCCGCCGTCCCTGCTGACGACGCCCCTGCTGACGACGCCCCTGCTGACGACGCCCCTGCTGCCGCCACCCCTGCTGCCGCCGCCCCTGCTGCCGCCGCCCCCTGCTGACGACGCCCCTGCTGTCGCCGCCCTGCTGACGACACCCCTGCTTGTCGCCGCCCCTGCTGACGACGCCCCTGCTGACGACGCCCCTCTTGCTGCCGGCCCCACCGCCATCACCGCTTCTCGTCGGGTAGGACCCTGCGTGTCGGCTGCAGCCAGGGGAACACACATACTGGAGGCCTTAGAAGGGCGAAGGCAGAAACGGTCCGGGTGTGCCATAGAATGGCAGAAGGAGAGACACCCGGTTCTTCTGTCGTCTCTGCAAGTTGCTCTTTGCAGGATAGGGGAGTGTGACCGAAAGTATCACACTAAGGTCATGGTATTGGAGCGCGCCCCTTAAACCGACAGCGGAGGGCGCACGGGGCCGCCGGGTCCATCAGCAGTAAGGGCGCGCGTCCTCCCTCCTCCACCTGTACCTCGTCATGTCGAGTGGAAAAATGCAAGACTCTTCAATGGAGGAGGGAGAAAACAAGAATAGAACGAAGAGTCAGGATTACGAGTGAGTATTCTGCATTTATTTTATATTTGTTTTATATTTATTACAATTTTTTTATATATCTGAATGTGTGCATGATAAAATAATAATAAGACATTTCATTGTATGCGAAAAGAGAAGTGTCACCTGCATTCCTTTTATTTATATTGTATTGGTACCAGAATCGAAGAATGTAATATATATTTTACTATAAAAAAATTATATATATATATATATATATATATATATATATATATATATATATATATATATATATATATATCTATATATATATATATAATATATATATATATATATATATATATATATATATATATATATATATATATATATATATATAGATATATATATATATATATATATATATATATATATAGATATATATATATATATATATATATATATATATATATATATATATATATATATATATATATATATATATATCTATATATATATACTATATTTATATATAGATATATATATAGATATATATATATATATATATATATATATATATATAGATATATATATATATATATATATATATATATATATATATATATATATATATATATATATATTATAAATTTTTTTTTTGGGGGGTAAGCAAATTACTTACAGTCTAGTAATCATTCAATCATTTACCTCACTTTAAAACAAATTGCAAGTCTCTAGAACATATCTCGATTTATGGTGAATATTTGAAAAAAATTTTTATTCCTCCGTCCGCGCGCCGATTCTCGGCCGAAAATCTCGGAAACGCGTAGGTCACATTCTCCTAATATTTGTAACCTTTCATATTACGCTTATTTTATAGTTTTTTATATATGGAAATGTGCGCAAAAAACATGCACAAATAACTAACAAAAAATATTGAAGGTTGTAGCATTTATCATTTTTGAAATATTTGCATATAAAGTACGATAGTACGCAAATTACGATCGGCTCACTTTGACTCAACCGAAAAGGTCAAAAACGCATTTATAACATAAAAAATCTTACAGTCTAGTAATATTCAATCATTTATCTTCATTTTAAAACATATTGCAAGTCTCTAGAACAATATCTCGATTTCTGGTGAATTTTTGAAAAAAATATTTTTTTCCCCTCCGCGCGACGATTTTCGGCCGAAAATCTCGGAAACGCGTAGGTCACATTCTCCTAATATTTGAGCCTTTTCATATTACGCTTTTTTTAAAGGTTTATATATGGAAATGTGCGCAAAAACATGCACAATATAACAAAAAATATTGGAAGGTTGTAGCATTTATTATTTTTGAAATATTTGCATATAAAGTACGATAAGTACGAAAAAAACTACGATCGGTCAACTTTGACTCAACCGAAAAGGTCAATAAACGCATATATAACATAAAAATCTTACAGTCTAGTAAATATTCAATCATTTATCTTCATTTTAAAACATATTGCAAGTCTCTAGAACAATATCTCGATTTCGGTGAATTTTTGAAAAAAATATTTTTTTCCCCTCCGCGCGACGATTTTTTCGGCCGAAAATCTCGGAAACGCGTAGGTTCACATTCTCCTAATATTTGAGCCTTTTCATATTACGCTTTTTTTTAAAGGTTTATATATGGAAATGTGCGCAAAAACATGCAACAATATAACAAAAATTATTGGAAGGTTGTAGCATTTATCATTTTCGAAATATTGCCATATAAAGTACGATAAGTACGAAAAAACTACGATCGGTCAACTTTGACTCAAACCGAAAAAGGTCAAAAAACGCATTTATTAACATAAAAATCTTACAGTCTAGTAATATTCAATCATTTATCTTCATTTTAAAACATATTGCAAGTCTCTAGAACAATATCTCGATTTCTGGTGAATTTTTGAAAAAATATTTTTTTCCCCTCCGCGCGAACGATTTTCGGCCGAAAATCTCGGAAACGCGTAGGTCACATTCTCCTAATATTTGAGCCTTTTCATATTACGCTTTTTTTTGCAAAGGTTTTATATATGAAATGTCGCAAAAAACTGCACATAATAAAAAAACATTATGAGTGTAGAATATCATTTTCAATATACATTTTAAAATTGGAAGATGTTTTTGTAGGCATTTATCAAAAATTATTGGAAGGTTGTAGATTTATCATTTTTGAAATATTTGCATATAAGTACGATAAGTACGAAAAAAAACAATACGATCGGTCAACTTTGACAATCAACCGAAAAGTCAAAAAACGCATTTATAACATAAAAATCTACAGTCTAGTAATATTCAATCATTTATCTTTCATTTTTAAAATATATTGCAAGTCTCTAGAACAATATCTCGATTTATGGTGAATATTTGAAAAAAATATTTTTATTCCGTCCGCGCGCCGATTCTCGGCCGAAAATCTCGGAAACGCGTAGGTCACATTCTCCTAATATTTGTGCCTTTTCATATTACGCTTTTTTTATAGTTTTATATATGAAAATGTGCGCAAAAACATGCACAATATAACAAAAATTATTGGAAGGTTGTAGCATTTATCATTTTTGAAATATTTGCATATAAAGTACGATAAGTACGAAAAAAACTACGATCGGTCAACTTTGACTCAACCGAAAAGGTCAAAAAACGCATTTATAACATAAAAATCTTACAGTCTAGTAATATACAATCATTTATCTTTATTTTAAAACATATTGCAAGTCTCTAGAACAATATCTCGATTTATGGTGAATATTTGAAAAAAATATTTTTATTCCGTCCGCGCGCCTATTCTCGGCCGAAAATCTCAGAAACGCGTAGGTCACATTTTCCTAATATTTGAGCCTTTTCATATTACGCTTTTTTTAAAGTTTTATATATGAAAATGTGCGCAAAAAACATGCACAATATAACAAAAAATTATTGGAAGGTTGTAGCATTTCTCATTTTTTTTATATTTGCATATAAAAAAAACTTTTAACAAAAATTCGACATTCGGTCAACTTTAACTCGTTCGAAATGGTAAAAAACTGCATTTGTAAGCTAAAACTCTTACAGTATCGTAATATCAATCATTTTCCTTCATTTTGAAACAAATTGCAAGTCTCTATAACAATATTTCGATTTATGGTGAATTTATTAAAAAATTATTTTTTTACATCCGCGCGCTACGAATTCATGCATCATTTTGTGATAATATCTCTGTGTTGCTTTTATTGTTTTACAATGTTATATATCAAAATGATCGCAATTTAGTGCACATTACAACGAAAAAAAAGCAACTTGTTTACCTCTAACCGTTTGGCGCACAGCGCGATTTGAATACAATTATATATGAAATTTCGTTTTTGCGCTATCATATATCGCATTATTTTATATATGTAATGATAATATTTTTCATTTCTGATGGTTGCATACTAAACTTCAAGCAATGAGAAAAAAAGGAGCCAAAAATGAACTCTTAATCTTGAAAACTAAGCGCGCTGTGATTTTTTGAAAAAATATTTTTTTTCCGCTTACGCGCTCACTCTCAAACCCCTCCGGCATACGGGAGTCATTTTTTTATTTACCGCTCCGGCGTTTAAGGGTTAATTTCATATTGGACGTTTCAAGTAAATCTATAAAGGCGCTTAAAAAAAACCGCACTTAAAAACAGTTTTGATTCATCATTGTTCTTGGTGCTTCAAGAAATATTCGGAGAGAGAGAGAGAGAGAGAGAGAGAGAGAGAGAGAGAGAGAGAGAGAGAGAGAGAGAGCCATCACCTTAGTCCTAAGGGATTATCTATCTCTCAAACACAGCTGCTGATAGAGAAGATAGAAATTTCGTCTTCGATCTCCTTATAGCACCATTAATACCAGATTTATCTCACAACTTTCCTAATAAATCGAGGAATAATCGCATCCCGTTCCCGTGAGGGGTAAGCTATTAGTGATACGTATGCAGATGGCTTGAAAATGAAAGCGGTAGCGCTCCGTTCATCCAATTTAGCGTCCGCTCCAGTAAGCGAGGGGAAATCACGCAAATAAAGCGCTGATTTTTTTTTTATCAGATCTATGGGTATGTTTGTTTGTTTGTATGGTGTTTTTACGTTGCATGGAACCAGTGGTTATTCAGCAACGGGACCAACGGCTTTATGTGATTTCCGAACCACATCGAGAGTGAACTTCTGTCACCAGAGATATAGTTCTCAGACGCCTCAGTGGAATGACCGAGAATCGAATTCGCGGCCCCCGGGGTGGTAATCCAAGACCTAACCGACTAAGCCACTAGGGCGCTCACCTATATGGGTATGGAACGTATAAACGTGATTTGATGTGCCCTGACACAATTGGATGGTGTTTGACATTGACTATAGTGATAACGTTACAAGATCCACGCCCTTTACAAAACCCATTGTCTTCATTTAATAATACTGACACGTGTCTAGATATATAATTAGGAGGAGCTGGTAATTATCCTGAGGAAAATGTGATTAAACAATATATATAGTAGTCTTGTAGTTTTATACATATATATTTATTTATTTATTTATTTATTTATTTATTTATTTATTTATTTAGAATAAGGTAGCTTAAAACGTCGCACCATATCAATTTTTAGTTGTCAAGATATAAAAAGCATTATATTGCAAGCTTGTTGGCACGTGCTATGTGCGCTGGATCCCTGTGCTGGAGTTTCCCCTACTCTCCCAATCCCCTACCTACTCAGCTCCCCCACCCCTGCCCCGGGCGGACAAACAGGATTGCAGGAAGAGGGTGGATATCTCCCCTACCCTCCAATTCCCCTACCTACCCTGGCCCCACCCGGGGCTGACAAGCAGGTTTCCAGGAGGATGTCTCCCCTACCCTCCCATTCCCCTGCCTACCTGGGCTCCACCTGGAGTGAACAAACGGTGGGTAGGTGGATGTGTCATGTCTCCCCTACTGTCATCCTGGGAAGGACAAACAAGATCCACTCGGATTTCATTGTTATAGAAGACTGACAAAGCAAAAGTAGTGAGATGGTTGGGAGGCTTCTAGCTCTCTTCAAGTGTATTGCATTCACGTTGTTTACTGCTATGGTGAGGCCATGGGATTGTTAGGACACATCGCTGA